>NC_086446.1:243276068-243438568 GCF_028390025.1 Pseudophryne corroboree
CGGGCATTGGCATATAGTGGTGCAGACTATTGAGTCTCTGAAGCTTCTGGACAAGATATTTACTGACTTCTATGCGCACAGGTAATAGGTTACACTCAACAATACAAAACATGTTTTTAGTGTCCCTAAAACCATAAGTATTCGTGTTCATGCAGGGCCGTTTTAGCAGGGTGCTGTAGACTGCCTGATTTTTTTTTATAGAGCCCCTCTAGCACTGCCCTGCTAAAACAGCCTACCACTGCGTGAAGTTGAGTTTAGGGGAAGCCTAGCACCTCCGTAGGTGATGGACACACCCCTATCAGTGAAGGTGACGGTTGGGGCAAGCCTTCAGTGATGTTGAGAGGGCCGGAGCTCCCCCAATAGTGACGCCGGTGGTGCTGCACCCCCTTTTTGTACATGAAACACACACGTGCACACTGTCCTTGCACCCCTGCGGCCTGCCAAATTCCTAGGGAGAACACTAAGCCAGGGCTTGACAAATTTTTTCTAAAATCTAGGAGCCAGGATGAAAGTGTAGGAGCCAAACCAAGTACCTGCGGTATGGAGAGGGGGTTTGGGCATCACTGCCCATGGCCA
Organism: Pseudophryne corroboree; assembly: GCF_028390025.1. Taxonomy (NCBI): domain Eukaryota; kingdom Metazoa; phylum Chordata; class Amphibia; order Anura; family Myobatrachidae; genus Pseudophryne; species Pseudophryne corroboree. The sequence continues at coordinate 243,276,645 of NC_086446.1, forward strand.
GGGCCTTTACAGCATTGTAGGTCCTGTGCAAAGCAGTGCATTCACGGGAATAAATTGAAAAAAATAAAATCATAAGTTACCCCTGTTGCATACCGGTGCAGTTACTGCACATGCTATTCCCCATTACGGTTTCACACTACTGTCCCCTCTATTTTCTGCTACTATCTCACTGCTCTTCCCTCTGTTCCACACTATTAGGTAAATGTATGAAGCAGTGATGAGAGTGGAGAAGTTTCCCATGGCAACCAATCAGCATTGAAGTAACATTTATAATTTGCATGCCATAAAATTATACAGAGCAGCGGATTGGTTGCCATGGGCAACTTCTCCACTGGCTCACTTCACTACCCTTATCACTGCTTCATACATTTACCCCTATGTCCTTGCTGTTCCCTTGGTTCCACACTACCATGTCCCTGCTGTACCCACTAATCCCTGGTACTGTGTCCCTGCTGTTCCCTCTATTGCCTGTTACAATGTCACCGCTGTACCCTCTGTTCCCTGCAGTTATATATCCTACTGCTTTGTAGTCTATTCCCTGCTACTCTGTCACACTGATGTTCCCTTGATTCCCCATTACTGTGTCACAGTACTGTTACCTCTCTTCCCTGATACTATGTCACTGTCAATCCCTTTATTCTCTGCCACTGTCACACTACTGTGCTTTCTATTACTCATCACTGTCGCATTACTGTTTCACCTATTTTCTGCTACTATGTTGCTACTTTTCCCTCTACTTCCCATTAATATACCACACTACTGTGTATGTCATAATTTGACCCAAAAATAACATGACATATTAGTGACAGTGTCAAGCATAGCTCTAGTGCCTGTGCACACAGCAGATTGTATGTCCTGTGTACACATAAGGCTTATTGTAGGCTGTGGGTACAGCTGGGTTGCACTGCATTCCCCGCACTGATGTTAGTTTCTAGTGCAAATTGGCATTTAGCTCATTGGAAACTGGCTTCTCCTCTTCCACCCCCTCCTCTGGTGCTCCGGCTGGCAGTGGGCTTTCCTCCAGCACCAAGCAATGCTGCTACTATTCCTTGCTACTATGTAATATTACTGTGTTATGTAGTGTTCATGCTGGGCTGCAGCTATTACAGTACATGACAGCATGGTACTAGGGGGTGGATGGTGGTGGCTGCTACAGGAGGGGGAGGGGTGTTGGGCATCATTGCCCGCGATCAATATAAGCTTCGGCGAGAAGAGGGGTCAGGCATCAATGCCCGCGCTCAATGTAAGCTCCGGCAGGAGGGGGTTCAGGCATCACTTCCTGTGGCTGAATTTAAGCTTTGGAAGAGAGGGAGGTTTCGGGCATTTCTGCCCGGCTGCACTGGGGCAAGGAAATGATCAGTGTGTAAATGTTGAGAGAGTCCCATAGGTGTCAGGGGGCTAGCGGAGGTAGGCAGCCTGTCAAACAAGACAGGATGCCAGAGAGGGCTGAATTTGGAGACGTCTCCACATGAAACCCCCTGACCCGTGGCCACACAGCTGATAGGGTAAACCACAGCTACCAACCTCCACAGCCACAAGGCGCACAACACAGCCCCTCAGCAATACTAGACCATGCATACCAGCTGAAATTGGGGAAGAGGCCAGGACAGTAGGCAGTCAGCACATGCACTCTTGTGTCCATACAATGGCGACTGCAATGATAGAGGCATGCTCACGTGCGGGATCTGCTTCCTCCCTCTCTGTAAAAAATGTTTGCCAGGAAACAGAATTTGATCGCCATTGGCGACCTGGCATCCAGGATTAGTCGAACCCTGCACTAAGTATAGCATCATGCTGTATGATGCCTACCTGATGTCACTACCATAACCAGCTTGCTTTTTTTGAATAGAGTAATTTTTTTATTGGAAAAGAAAGAGTAGCACATATATACATAATATAAACAGTGTCACATAGAGGGAAAAGCTGTATACATAGTCAATTGCAAAAATATTCAGCAAACATAAAACAAGTCAACAAAACATTGAATCTGTGATGCAATAAAAGGATCAAATAAGAAAGAACTGTACGTGTATTATACTCTCAAATTTACAAAAATTATATTGACGAAACTTATAACTAACCTAAGGTGATCCGAAGATCCCAACTAGCTGACGTAAACCTTAACATTCAATATCAAATAAAGTATAAACCGAAAGACCAAGACTATACGCTCTGAACTGAGCATGTCTTCACATAGATAATATAGAAATATCCGGTGCTGAATAAGGAGAATCAAGCCAAAAGTTCCATATTCTCTCAAACTAGAATTAGCATTATTCTGCATATAAACATATCGTTCCTTAAAAACGGTGTCATTAACAAGTGCTCTAAAAGTGGATAATGTGGGACCTTTATGTGCCATCCATCCCCTAGCAATACACACTTTCTCTATTGCGCACACATTATGAACCTACAGCCCCTCCCATTTGGGGGAGAGCTAGAAGCATCCACTCCAAGAACACAATTTCGGAGTCAATAATATTAAAGGAATACCCGTGTCCCCAGGGATCGACCTGACCCCCATCCAGAATATCTGCAAAGTACTGCAGTCCCACAGCAAATGCAGAAAGGTACCCTGGGCAGCACTGCATTTAGGGCACATTGCGGATTGACCATCCCCAATCCTGCTCAGTGTCACAGGGGTCATATAGGTACGGTGAAGTATATAAAACTGGACCTGCTGAAATCGAGATTTCGTAGCCGTACGTAGGTATTCCCTAGTGAGATCCCACTCTTCGTCATCCAAACAACCAGCTTGCTTTTAATTGAAACCCTAATACAGAGTTTCCCAAACTTGGTCTTCAAGGCACCCAAATGGTCCAGGTTTAAAGTATATCCAGTTCTGTAATTTGCCTTGCATCTTGGCATCATGTGATATGTAGACTTCCTGTAGGGTGTTGTTAATTTAAAATGGTCGGTTTTATATTGTTTACATACTTACTAGTATTGTTTCCACTTCTCTCTAGGGCAGCTACTCTATTGAATGTTGACGTTTTTGGGTACCTGAAAGAAAATTGTTTGCTTCATCCATTAGCAAATTTGCAAGAGGAAGCCAATGTCTTGAAACACGGAGTACAGCTGTGTGGGTGACATTAAAAGCAAGCATCAGGATCCAGTGCTGCAGACTATTGTGTCTCCGAAGCTGCCGGACTCAATGTTTATTGACTTCGGTGCACAGGTAAATATCGTTTGTATTTGTTTTAGATGACTACGTTCCTTTCATATTGTAATAGTTTGTATTGCTGGGTATAACATGTATTGTGCCTTACGGAAGTTGTCAGCCCATATCCATCTTGCTTTTTCTTCATAGCCTAATAGTTTGAATATCTGGGTTAATCCAATATTCAGCATCCCTACAACCGTTAGACTTAATTGCTGCTTGCCCCGGTAAGGTATGCTTGCCGAGCGGCAGAGGATTGTGCTATATAGTGCCTTCCTGACGTCTGTCCCATCTCCAGCTTGCTTTCATTTAAAATCCTTAGTTTGCCTTTCTGAACCTATGCGGTGCTGTACTGTATGGCATGGTGCTGTTATGGTGCTTTCGTACCATTTTAAGTCCCTATCCAGCTTACTGCTTCTTAATATCCTAATAGTTTGAATATCTGGGTTAATCCAGTATTCCGCATCCCTACAACCATTAGACTTAATTTCTGCTTGCGCCGCTAGGGTAAGCTTGCCATCACCGTTAGTATAGCATCATGCTGTGCCGTATAGTGCCATGCGGCATGGCATTGTGCTATATGGTGCATTCCTGACATCCGTCCCATTTGCAGCTTGCTTGCATTTAAAATCCTTATAGTTTGCATTTCAGAATGTAATGCATCTCTAAAACTATGCTGTGTTTTATGGCATGGCAGTGTGCTGTATTTGGTGCTTTTGTACCATTTTAAGTCCCTATCCAGCTTGCTTTTTCTTAAGATCGTAATAGTTTGAATATCTGGGTTAAACCAGTATTCAGCATCCCTACAACCGTTAGACTTAATTGCCGCTTGTGCCGATAGGGTAAGCTTGCTGGTGCAATTCGGCATGGGATTGTGCTATATGGCGCCTTCCTGACGTCTGTCCCATTTTCACCTTCCTTTCATTTAAAATCCTAAGAGATTGCCTCTTTAAAACTATGCGGTGCTGTACCGTATGGCATGGTAATGTGCTGTATATGGTGCTTTCGTACCATTTGAAGTCCCTATCCAGCTTGCTGCTTCTTAATATCCTAATAGTTTGAATATCTGGGTTAAACCTATATTCAGCATCCCTACAACCTTTAGACTTAATTGCTTCTTGCCCTGGTAGGATATGCTTGCCGAGCAGCAGAGGATTTTGCTATGTGGTGCCTTCCTGATGTTTCTCCTATTTCCAGCTCGCGTTTATTTAAGATCCTAATAGTTTGCCTCTAAAAATATGCAGTGCTGTACCGTATGGAATGGTAATGTGCTGTATATGGTGCTTTCGTACCGTTTTAAGTCCCTATCTATCTTGATTTTTCTTTAGATCCTAATAGTTTGAATATCTGGGTTAAACCAGTATTCAACATCCCTACAACCATTAGACTTAATTGCTGCTTGCCCTGGTAGGGTATGCATGCCGGTGCCGCGCGGCAGAGGATTGTGCTATATTGTGCCTTCCTTTTGTGTGTCCCATTTCAGTTTGCTTTCATGTAAAATCCTAATAGATTGCCTCTTTAAAACTATGCGGTGCTGTACCGTATGGCATGGTAATGTGCTGTTGTGCTTTCGTACCATTTTAAGTCCCTATCCATCTTGCTTTTTTTTAAATATCTTAATAGTTTGAATATCTGGGTTAAACCAGTATTCAGCATCCCTACAACTGTTAGACTTAATTGCTGCTTGTGCCGATAAGGAAAGCTTGCCGGTGCCATTCCATTCTATATGGTGCCTTCCTGATGTTTCTCCCATTTCCACCTTGCGTTTATTTAAAATTCTTATAGTTTGCCTCTCTAAAACCATGCAGTGCTGTACCGTATGGCATGGTAATGTGCTGTACATGGTGCTTTCGTACCATTTTAAGTTCCTATCCAGCTTCCTTCTTAATATCCTAATAGTTTGAATATCTGGGTTAAACCAGTGTTCGGCATCCCTACATCCGTTAGACTTATTTGCTGCTTGCCCTGGTAAGGTATGCTTGCCTTGCGGCAGAGGATTGTGCTATGTGGTGCATTCCTGACATCCGTCCCATTTGCAGCTTGCTTTTAAAATCCTTATAGTTTGCATTTCAGAATGTAATGCATCTCTAAAACTATGCTGTGTTTTATGGCATGGCAGTGTGCTGTATTTGGTGCTTTCGTACCATTTTAAGTCCCCCTATACAGCTTGCTTTTTCTTAATATCCTAATAGTTTGAATATCTGGGTTAAACCAGAATTCAGCATCCCTACAACCGTTACTTAGTTGCCACTCGTGCCCATAGGGTTAGCTTGCCGATACCATGCGGCATGGGATTGTGCTATATATGGTGCTTTCCTGATGTTTCTCCCATTTCCAGCTTGCGTTTATTTAAAATCCTAATACTTTGCGCCTCAAACTATGCGGTGATGTATCGTATGGCATGGTAATGTGATGTATATGGTGCTTTCGTACCATTTTAAGTCCCTATCCAGCTTCCTTCTTAATATCCTAATAGTTTGAATATCTGGGTTAAACCAGTGTTCAGCATCCCTACATCCGTTACTTAGTTGCCGCTTGCCCTGGTAAGGTATGCTTGCCTTGCGGCAGAGGATTGTGCTATGTGGTGCATTCCTGACATCCGTCCCATTTGCAGCTTGCTTGCATTTAAAATCCTTATAGTTTGCATTTCAGAATGTAATGCATCTCTAAAACTATGCTGTGTTTTATGGCATGGCAGTGTGCTGTATTTGGTGCTTTCGTACCATTTTAAGTCCCCTATACAGCTTGCTTTTTTTAATATCTTAATAGTTTGAATATCTGGGTTAAACCAGTATTCAGCATCCCTACAACCGTTACTTAGTTGCCGCTTGTGCCCATAGGGTAAGCTTGCCGATACCATGCGGCATGGGATTGTGCTATATGGTGCCTTCCTGATGTTTCTCCCATTTCCAGCTTGCGTTTATTTGAAATCCTAATAGTTTTCCTCTAAAACTATGCAGTGCTGTACTGTATGGCATGGTAATGTGCTGTATATGGTGCTTTTGTACCATTTTAAGTCCCTATCTATCTTGATTTTTCTTAAGATCCTAATAGTTTGAATATCTGGGTTAAACCAGTATTCAGCATCCCTACAACCATTAGACTTAATTTCTGATTGCGCCGCTAGGGTAAGCTTGCCATCACCGTTAGTATAGCATCATGCTATGTCGTATAGTGCCATGCGGCATGGCATTGTGCTATATGGTGCATTCCTGACATCCGTCCCATTTGCAGCTTGCTTGAAATTTTAAATCCTTTTAGTTTGCCTTTCTAAAATTATGCGGTGCTTTACCGTATGACATGGTACTGTGCTGTTATGGTGCTTTTGTGCCATTTTAAGTCCCTACCCAGCTTGCTTTTTCTTAATATCATAATAGTTTGAATATCTGGGTTAAACCAGTATTCAGCATCCCTACAACCATTATACTTAATTGCTGCTTGCCCTGGTAGGGTATGCTTGCCGTGCGGCAGAGATTTCTGCTGTATGGTGCCTTTCTTGCGCGTGTCCCATTTCCAGCTTGCTTTCATGTAAAATCCTTATAGTTTGCCTTCCTAATACTATGCGGTGCTTTACCGTATGGCATGGTACTGTGCTGTTATGGTGCTTTCGTACCATTTTAATTCCCTATCCAGCTTGCTTTTTCTTAATATCCTAATAGTTTGAATATCTGGGTTAAACCAGTATTCAGCATCCCTACAACTGTTACTTAGTTGCCGCTTGTGCCCATAGGGTAAGCTTGCCGATACCATGCGGCATGGGATTGTGCTATATGGTGCCTTCCTGATGTTTCTCCCATTTCCAGCTTGCGTTTATTTAAAATCCTAATACTTTGCGCCTCAAACTATGCGATGATGTACCGTATGGCATGGTAATGTGCTGTATATGGTGCTTTTGTACCATTTTAAGTCCCTATCCAGCTTGCTTTTTCTTAATATCCTAATAGTTTGAATATCTGGGTTAAACCAGTGTTCAGCATCCCTACATCCGTTAGACTTATTTGCCGCTTGCCCTGGTAAGGTATGCTTGCCTTGCGGCAGAGGATTGTGCTATGTGGTGCATTCCTGACATCCGTCCCATTTGCAGCTTGCTTTTAAAATCCTTATAGTTTGCATTTCAGAATGTAATGCATCTCTAAAACTATGCTGTGTTTTATGGCATGGCAGTGTGCTGTATTTGGTGCTTTCGTACCATTTTAAGTCCCCCTATACAGCTTGCTTTTTCTTAATATCCTAATAGTTTGAATATCTGGGTTAAACCAGAATTCAGCATCCCTACAACCGTAACTTAGTTGCCACTCGTGCCCATAGGGTTAGCTTGCCGATACCATGCGGCATGGGATTGTGCTATATATGGTGCCTTCCTGATGTTTCTCCCATTTCCAGATTGCGTTTATTTAAAATCCTAATACTTTGCGCCTCAAACTATGCGGTGATGTATCGTATGGCATGGTAATGTGATGTATATGGTGCTTTCGTACCATTTTAAGTCCCTATCCAGCTTCCTTCTTAATATCCTAATAGTTTGAATATCTGGGTTAAACCAGTATTCAGCATCCCTACAACTGTTACTTAGTTGCCGCTTGTGCCCATAGGGTAAGCTTGCCGATACCATGCGGCATGGGATTGTGCTATATGGTGCCTTCCTGATGTTTCTCCCATTTCCAGCTTGCGTTTATTTGAAATCCTAATAGTTTTCCTCTAAAACTATGCAGTGCTGTACTGTATGGCATGGTAATGTGCTGTATATGGTGCTTTTGTACCATTTTAAGTCCCTATCTATCTTGATTTTTCTTAAGATCCTAATAGTTTGAATATCTGGGTTAAACCAGTATTCTGCATCCCTTCAACCGTTAGACTTAATTGCAGCTTGCAGTGGTAGGGTATGCTTCCCTTGTGGCGGAGGATTGTGCTATATGGTGCATTCCTGACATCCGTCCCATTTGCAGCTTGCTTGCATTTAAAATCCTTATAGTTTGCATTTCAGAATGTAATGCATCTCTAAAACTATGCTGTGTTTTATGGCATGGCAATGTGCTGTATTTGGTGCTTTCGTACCATTTTAAGTCCCTACCCAGCTTGCTTTTTCTTAATATCATAATAGTTTGAATATCTGGGTTAAACCAGTATTCAGCATCCCTACAACCATTATACTTAATTGCTGCTTGCCCTGGTAGGGTATGCTTGCCGTGCGGCAGAGATTTCTGCTGTATGGTGCCTTTCTTACGCGTGTCCCATTTCCAGCTTGCTTTCATGTAAGATCCTTATAGTTTGCCTTCCTAATACTATGCGGTGCTTTACCGTATGGCATGGTACTGTGCTGTTATGGTGCTTTCGTACCATTTTAAGTCCCTATCAAGCTTGCTTTTTCTTTATATCCTAATAGTTTGAATATCTGGGTTAAACCAGTATTCAGCATCCCTACAACCATTAGACTTAATTTCTGATTGCGCCGCTAGGGTAAGCTTGCCATCACCGTTAGTATAGCATCATGCTATGTCGTATAGTGCCATGCGGCATGGCATTGTGCTATATGGTGCATTCCTGACATCCGTCCCATTTTCAGCTTGCTTGCATTTAAAATCCTTAGTTTGCATTTCAGAATGTAATGCATCTCTAAAACTATGCTGTGTTTTATGGCATGGCAATGTGCTGTATTTGGTGCTTTCGTACCATTTTAAGTCCCCTATACAGCTTGCTTTTTCTTAATATCCTAATAGTTTGAATATCTGGGTTAAACCAGTATTCAGCATCCCTACAACCGTTACTTAGTTGCCACTTGTGCCCATAGGGTAAGCTTGCCGATACCATGCGGCATGGGATTGTGCTATATGGTGCCTTTCTGATGTTTCTCCCATTTCCAGCTTGCGTTTATTTAAAATCCTAATACTTTGCGCCTCAAACTATGCGGTGATGTACCGTATGACATGGTTATGTGATGTATATGGTGCTTTCGTACCATTTTAAGTCCCTATCCAGCTTCCTTCTTAATATCCTAATAGTTTGAATATCTGGGTTAAACCAGTGTTCAGCATCCCTACATCCGTTAGACTTATTTGCCGCTTGCCCTGGTAAGGTATGCTTGCCTTGCGGCATAGCATTGTGCTATATGGTGCATTCCTAACGTCTGTCCCATTTCCTGCTTGCTTTCATTTAAAATCCTTTTAGTTTGCCTTTCTAAAATTATGCGGTGCTTTACCGTATGACATGGTACTGTGCTGTTATGGTGCTTTTGTACCATTTTAAGTCCCTACCCAGCTTGCTTTTTCTTAATATCATAATAGTTTGAATATCTGGGTTAAACCAGTATTCAGCATCCCTACAACCATTATACTTAATTGCTGCTTGCCCTGGTAGGGTATGCTTGCCGTGCGGCAGAGATTTCTGCTGTATGGTGCCTTTCTTACGCGTGTCCCATTTCCAGCTTGCTTTCATGTAAAATCCTTATAGTTTGCCTTCCTAATATTATGCGGTCCTTTACCGTATGGCATGGTACTGTGCTGTTATGGTGCTTTCGTACCATTTTAATTCCCTATCCAGCTTGCTTTTTCTTAATATCCTAATAGTTTGAATATCTGGGTTAAACCAGTATTCAGCATCCCTACAACCGTTACTTAGTTGCCGCTTGTGCCCATAGGGTAAGCTTGCCGATACCATGCGGCATGGGATTGTGCTATATGGTGCCTTCCTGATGTTTCTCCCATTTCCAGCTTGCGTTTATTTAAAATCCTAATACTTTGCGCCTCAAACTATGCGGTGATGTACCGTATGGCATGGTAATGTGCTGTATATGGTGCTTTCGTACCATTTTAAGTCCCTATCCAGCTTGCTTTTTCTTAATATCCTAATAGTTTGAATATCTGGGTTAAACCAGTGTTCAGCATCCCTACATCCGTTAGACTTATTTGCCGCTTGCCCTGGTAAGGTATGCTTGCCTTGCGGCAGAGGATTGTGCTATGTGGTGCATTCCTGACATCCGTCCCATTTGCAGCTTGCTTGCATTTAAAATCCTTATAGTTTGCATTTCAGAATGTAATGCATCTCTAAAACTAGGCTGTGTTTTATGGCATGGCAGTGTGCTGTATTTGGTGCTTTCGTACCATTTTAAGTCCCCTATACAGCTTGCTTTTTTTAATATCTTAATAGTTTGAATATCTGGGTTAAACCAGTATTCAGCATCCCTACAACCGTTACTTAGTTGCCGCTTGTGCCCATAGGGTAAGCTTGCCGATACCATGCGGCATGGGATTGTGCTATATGGTGCCTTCCTGGTGTTTCTCCCATTTCCAGCTTGCGTTTATTTAAAATCCTAATAGTTTGCGCCTCAAACTATGCGGTGATGTACCGTATGACATGGTAATGTGATGTATATGGTGCTTTCGTACCATTTTAAGTCCCTATCCAGCTTCCTTCTTAATATCCTAATAGTTTGAATATCTGGGTTAAACCAGTGTTCAGCATCCCTACATCCGTTAGACTTATTTGGCGCTTGCCCTGGTAAGGTTTGCTTGCCTTGCGGCATAGCATTGTGCTATATGGTGCATTCCTAACGTCTGTCCCATTTCCTGCTTGCTTTCATTTAAAATCCTTTTAGTTTGCCTTTCTAAAATTATGCGGTGCTTTACCGTATGACATGGTACTGTGCTGTTATGGTGCTTTTGTACCAATTTAAGTCCCTACCCAGCTTGCTTTTTCTTAATATCATAATAGTTTGAATATCTGGGTTAAACCAGTATTCAGCATCCCTACAACCATTATACTTAATTGCTGCTTGCCCTGGTAGGGTATGCTTGCCGTGCGGCAGAGATTTCTGCTGTATGGTGCCTTTCTTACGCGTGTCCCATTTCCAGCTTGCTTTCATGTAAAATCCTTATAGTTTGCCTTCCTAATACTATGCGGTCCTTTACCGTATGGCATGGTACTGTGCTGTTATGGTGCTTTCGTACCATTTTAATTCCCTATCCAGCTTGCTTTTTCTTAATATCCTAATAGTTTGAATATCTGGGTTAAACCAGTATTCAGCATCCCTACAACCGTTACTTAGTTGCCGCTTGTGCCCATAGGGTAAGCTTGACGATACCATGCGGCATGGGATTATGCTATATGGTGCCTTCCTGATGTTTCTCCCATTTCCAGCTTGCGTTTATTTAAAATCCTAATACTTTGCGCCTCAAACTATGCGGTGATGTACCGTATGGCATGGTAATGTGCTGTATATGGTGCTTTCGTACCATTTTAAGTCCCTATCCAGCTTGCTTTTTCTTAATATCCTAATAGTTTGAATATCTGGGTTAAACCAGTGTTCAGCATCCCTACATCCGTTAGACTTATTTGCCGCTTGCCCTGGTAAGGTATGCTTGCCTTGCGGCAGAGGATTGTGCTATGTGGTGCATTCCTGACATCCGTCCCATTTGCAGCTTGCTTGCATTTAAAATCCTTATAGTTTGCATTTCAGAATGTAATGCATCTCTAAAACTATGCTGTGTTTTATGGCATGGCAATGTGCTGTATTTGGTGCTTTCGTACCATTTTAAGTCCCTACCCAGCTTGCTTTTTCTTAATATCATAATAGTTTGAATATCTGGGTTAAACCAGTATTCAGCATCCCTACAACCATTATACTTAATTGCTGCTTGCCCTGGTAGGGTATGTTTGCCGTGCGGCAGAGATTTCTGCTGTATGGTGCCTTTCTTACGCGTGTCCCATTTCCAGCTTGCTTTCATGTAAAATCCTTATAGTTTGCCTTCCTAATACTATGCGGTGCTTTACCGTATGGCATGGTACTGTGCTGTTATGGTGCTTTCGTACCATTTTAAGTCCCTATCAAGCTTGCTTTTTCTTTATATCCTAATAGTTTGAATATCTGGGTTAAACCAGTATTCAGCATCCCTACAACCATTAGACTTCATTTCTGATTGCGCCGCTAGGGTAAGCTTGCCATCACCGTTAGTATAGCATCATGCTATGTCGTATAGTGCCATGCGGCATGGCATTGTGCTATATGGTGCATTCCTGACATCCGTCCCATTTGCAGCTTGCTTGAAATTTTAAATCCTAATAGTTTGCATTTCAGAATGTAATGCATCTCTAAAACTATGCTGTGTTTTATGGCATGGCAATGTGCTGTATTTGGTGCTTTCGTACCATTTTAAGTCCCCTATACAGCTTGCTTTTTCTTAATATCCTAATAGTTTGAATATCTGGGTTAAACCAGTATTCAGCATCCCTACAACCGTTACTTAGTTGCCACTTGTGCCCATAGGGTAAGCTTGCCGATACCATGCGGCATGGGATTGTGCTATATGGTGCCTTCCTGATGTTTCTCCCATTTCCAGCTTGCGTTTATTTAAAATCCTAATACTTTGCGCCTCAAACTATGCGGTGATGTACCGTATGACATGGTTATGTGATGTATATGGTGCTTTCGTACCATTTTAAGTCCCTATCCAGCTTCCTTCTTAATATCCTAATAGTTTGAATATCTGGGTTAAACCAGTGTTCAGCATCCCTACATCCGTTAGACTTATTTGCCGCTTGCCCTGGTAAGGTATGCTTGCCTTGCGGCATAGCATTGTGCTATATGGTGCATTCCTAACGTCTGTCCCATTTCCTGCTTGCTTTCATTTAAAATCCTTTTAGTTTGCCTTTCTAAAATTATGCGGTGCTTTACCGTATGACATGGTACTGTGCTGTTATGGTGCTTTTGTACCATTTTAAGTCCCTACCCAGCTTGCTTTTTCTTAATATAATAGTTTGAATATCTGGGTTAAACCAGTATTCAGCATCCCTACAACCATTATACTTAATTGCTGCTTGCCCTGGTAGGGTATGCTTGCCGTGCGGCAGAGATTTCTGCTGTATGGTGCCTTTCTTACGCGTGTCCCATTTCCAGCTTGCTTTCATGTAAAATCCTTATAGTTTGCCTTCCTAATACTATGCGGTGCTTTACCGTATGGCATGGTACTGTGCTGTTATGGTGCTTTCGTACCATTTTAATTCCCTATCCAGCTTGCTTTTTCTTAATATCCTAATAGTTTGAATATCTGGGTTAAACCAGAATTCAGCATCCCTACAACCGTTACTTAGTTGCCGCTTGTGCCCATATAGGGTAAGCTTTCCGATACCATGCGGCATGGGATTGTGCTATATGGTGCCTTCCTGATGTTTCTCCCATTTCCAGCTTGCGTTTATTTAAAATCCTAATACTTTGCGCCTCAAACTATGCGGTGATGTACCGTATGGCATGGTAATGTGCTGTATATGGTGCTTTCGTACCATTTTAAGTCCCCTATACAGCTTGCTTTTTTTAATATCTTAATAGTTTGAATATCTGGGTTAAACCAGTATTCAGCATCCCTACAACCGTTACTTAGTTGCCGCTTGTGCCCATAGGGTAAGCTTGCCGATACCATGCGGCATGGGATTGTGCTATATGGTGCCTTCCTGATGTTTCTCCCATTTCCAGCTTGCGTTTATTTGAAATCCTAATAGTTTTCCTCTAAAACTATGCAGTGCTGTACTGTATGGCATGGTAATGTGCTGTATATGGTGCTTTTGTACCATTTTAAGTCCCTATCTATCTTGATTTTTCTTAAGATCCTAATAGTTTGAATATCTGGGTTAAACCAGTATTCAGCATCCCTTCAACCGTTAGACTTATTTGCTGCTTGCCCTGGTAAGGTATGCTTCCCTTGTGGCGGAGGATTGTGCTATATGGTGCATTCCTGACATCCGTCCCATTTGCAGCTTGCTTTCATTTAAAATCCTTTTAGTTTGCCTTTCTAAAATTATGCGGTGCTTTACCGTATGACATGGTACTGTGCTGTTATGGTGCTTTTGTACCATTTTAAGTCCCTACCCAGCTTGCTTTTTCTTAATATCCTAATAGTTTGAATATCTGGGTTAAACCAGTGTTCAGCATCCCTACATCCGTTAGACTTATTTGCCGCTTGCCCTGGTAAGGTATGCTTGCCTTGCGGCAGAGGATTGTGCTATGTGGTGCATTCCTGACATCCGTCCCATTTGCAGCTTGCTTGCATTTAAAATCCTTATAGTTTGCATTTCAGAATGTAATGCATCTCTAAAACTATGCTGTGTTTTATGGCATGGCAGTGTGCTGTATTTGGTGCTTTCGTACCATTTTAAGTCCCCTATACAGCTTGCTTTTTCTTAATATCCTAATAGTTTGAATATCTGGGTTAAACCAGTATTCAGCATCCCTACAACCATTATACTTAATTGCTGCTTGCCCTGGTAGGGTATGCTTGCCGTGCGGCAGAGATTTCTGCTGTATGGTGCCTTTCTTACGCGTGTCCCATTTCCAGCTTGCTTTCATGTAAAATCCTTATAGTTTGCCTTCCTAATACTATGCGGTGCTTTACCGTATGGCATGGTACTGTGCTGTTATGGTGCTTTCGTACCATTTTAATTCCCTATCCAGCTTGCTTTTTCTTAATATCCTAATAGTTTGAATATCTGGGTTAAACCAGAATTCAGCATCCCTACAACCGTTACTTAGTTGCCGCTTGTGCCCATATAGGGTAAGCTTTCCGATACCATGCGGCATGGGATTGTGCTATATGGTGCCTTCCTGATGTTTCTCCCATTTCCAGCTTGCGTTTATTTAAAATCCTAATACTTTGCGCCTCAAACTATGCGGTGATGTACCGTATGGCATGGTAATGTGCTGTATATGGTGCTTTCGTACCATTTTAAGTCCCTATCCAGCTTGCTTTTTCTTAATATCCTAATAGTTTGAATATCTGGGTTAAACCAGTGTTCAGCATCCCTACATCCGTTAGACTTATTTGCCGCTTGCCCTGGTAAGGTATGCTTGCCTTGCGGCAGAGGATTGTGCTATGTGGTGCATTCCTGACATCCGTCCCATTTGCAGCTTGCTTGCATTTAAAATCCTTATAGTTTGCATTTCAGAATGTAATGCATCTCTAAAACTAGGCTGTGTTTTATGGCATGGCAGTGTGCTGTATTTGGTGCTTTCGTACCATTTTAAGTCCCCTATACAGCTTGCTTTTTTTAATATCTTAATAGTTTGAATATCTGGGTTAAACCAGTATTCAGCATCCCTACAACCGTTACTTAGTTGCCGCTTGTGCCCATAGGGTAAGCTTGCCGATACCATGCGGCATGGGATTGTGCTATATGGTGCCTTCCTGATGTTTCTCCCATTTCCAGCTTGCGTTTATTTAAAATCCTAATAGTTTGCGCCTCAAACTATGCGGTGATGTACCGTATGACATGGTAATGTGATGTATATGGTGCTTTCGTACCATTTTAAGTCCCTATCCAGCTTCCTTCTTAATATCCTAATAGTTTGAATATCTGGGTTAAACCAGTGTTCAGCATCCCTACATCCGTTAGACTTATTTGCCGCTTGCCCTGGTAAGGTATGCTTGCCTTGCGGCATAGCATTGTGCTATATGGTGCATTCCTAACGTCTGTCCCATTTCCTGCTTGCTTTCATTTAAAATCCTTTACTGTGCTGTTATGGTGCTTTTGTACCATTTTAAGTCCCTACCCAGCTTGCTTTTTCTTAATATAATAGTTTGAATATCTGGGTTAAACCAGTATTCAGCATCCCTACAACCATTATACTTAATTGCTGCTTGCCCTGGTAGGGTATGCTTGCCGTGCGGCAGAGATTTCTGCTGTATGGTGCCTTTCTTACGCGTGTCCCATTTCCAGCTTGCTTTCATGTAAAATCCTTATAGTTTGCCTTCCTAATACTATGCGGTCCTTTACCGTATGGCATGGTACTGTGCTGTTATGGTGCTTTCGTACCATTTTAATTCCCTATCCAGCTTGCTTTTTCTTAATATCCTAATAGTTTGAATATCTGGGTTAAACCAGTATTCAGCATCCCTACAACCGTTACTTAGTTGCCGCTTGTGCCCATAGGGTAAGCTTGCCGATACCATGCGGCATGGGATTGTGCTATATGGTGCCTTCCTGATGTTTCTCCCATTTCCAGCTTGCGTTTATTTGAAATCCTAATAGTTTTCCTCTAAAACTATGCAGTGCTGTACTGTATGGCATGGTAATGTGCTGTATATGGTGCTTTTGTACCATTTTAAGTCCCTATCTATCTTGATTTTTCTTAAGATCCTAATAGTTTGAATATCTGGGTTAAACCAGTATTCAGCATCCCTTCAACCGTTAGACTTAATTGCAGCTTGCAGTGGTAGGGTATGCTTCCCTTGTGGCGGAGGATTGTGCTATATGGTGCATTCCTGACATCCGTCCCATTTGCAGCTTGCTTTCATTTAAAATCCTTTTAGTTTGCCTTTCTAAAATTATGCGGTGCTTTACCGTATGACATGGTACTGTGCTGTTATGGTGCTTTTGTACCATTTTAAGTCCCTACCCAGCTTGCTTTTTCTTAATATCCTAATAGTTTGAATATCTGGGTTAAACCAGTGTTCAGCATCCCTACATCCGTTAGACTTATTTGCCGCTTGCCCTGGTAAGGTATGCTTGCCTTGCGGCAGAGGATTGTGCTATGTGGTGCATTCCTGACATCCGTCCCATTTGCAGCTTGCTTGCATTTAAAATCCTTATAGTTTGCATTTCAGAATGTAATGCATCTCTAAAACTATGCTGTGTTTTATGGCATGGCAGTGTGCTCTATTTGGTGCTTTCGTACCATTTTAAGTCCCCTATACAGCTTGCTTTTTCTTAATATCCTAATAGTTTGAATATCTGGGTTAAACCAGTATTCAGCATCCCTACAACCATTATACTTAATTGCTGCTTGCCCTGGTAGGGTATGCTTGCCGTGCGGCAGAGATTTCTGCTGTATGGTGCCTTTCTTACGCGTGTCCCATTTCCAGCTTGCTTTCATGTAAAATCCTTATAGTTTGCCTTCCTAATACTATGCGGTGCTTTACCGTATGGCATGGTACTGTGCTGTTATGGTGCTTTCGTACCATTTTAATTCCCTATCCAGCTTGCTTTTTCTTAATATCCTAATAGTTTGAATATCTGGGTTAAACCAGTATTCAGCATCCCTACAACCATTAGACTTAATTTCTGATTGCGCCGCTAGGGTAAGCTTGCCATCACCGTTAGTATAGCATCATGCTATGTCGTATAGTGCCATGCGGCATGGCATTGTGCTATATGGTGCATTCCTGACATCCGTCCCATTTTCAGCTTGCTTGAAATTTTAAATCCTAATAGTTTGCATTTCAGAATGTAATGCATCTCTAAAACTATGCTGTGTTTTATGGCATGGCAATGTGCTGTATTTGGTGCTTTCGTACCATTTTAAGTCCCCTATACAGCTTGCTTTTTCTTAATATCCTAATAGTTTGAATATCTGGGTTAAACCAGTATTCAGCATCCCTACAACCGTTATTTAGTTGCCACTTGTGCCCATAGGGTAAGCTTGCCGATACCATGCGGCATGGGATTGTGCTATATGGTGCCTTCCTGATGTTTCTCCCATTTCCAGCTTGCGTTTATTTAAAATCCTAATACTTTGCGCCTCAAACTATGCGATGATGTACCGTATGACATGGTTATGTGATGTATATGGTGCTTTCGTACCATTTTAAGTCCCTATCCAGCTTCCTTCTTAATATCCTAATAGTTTGAATATCTGGGTTAAACCAGTGTTCAGCATCCCTACATCCGTTAGACTTATTTGCCGCTTGCCCTGGTAAGGTATGCTTGCCTTGCGGCATAGCATTGTGCTATATGGTGCATTGCTAACGTCTGTCCCATTTCCTGCTTGCTTTCATTTAAAATCCTTTTAGTTTGCCTTTCTAAAATTATGCGGTGCTTTACCGTATGACATGATACTGTGCTGTTATGGTGCTTTTGTACCATTTTAAGTCCCTACCCAGCTTGCTTTTTCTTAATATCATAATAGTTTGAATATCTGGGTTAAACCAGTATTCAGCATCCCTACAACCATTATACTTAATTGCTGCTTGCCCTGGTAGGGTATGCTTGCCGTGCGGCAGAGATTTCTGCTGTATGGCGCCTTTCTTACGCGTGTCCCATTTCCAGCTTGCTTTCATGTAAAATCCTTAGTTTGCCTTCCTAATACTATGCGGTCCTTTACCGTATGGCATGGTACTGTGCTGTTATGGTGCTTTCGTACCATTTTAATTCCCTATCCAGCTTGCTTTTTCTTAATATCCTAATAGTTTGAATATCTGGGTTAAGCCAGTATTCAGCATCCCTACAACCGTTACTTAGTTGCCGCTTGTGCCCATAGGGTAAGCTTGCAGATACCATGCGGCATGGGATTGTGCTATATGGTGCCTTCCTGATGTTTCTCCCATTTCCAGCTTGCGTTTATTTAAAATCCTAATACTTTGCGCCTCAAACTATGCGGTGATGTACCGTATGGCATGGTAATGTGCTGTATATGGTGCTTTCGTACCATTTTAAGTCCCTGTCCAGCTTGCTTTTTCTTAATATCCTAATAGTTTGAATATCTGGGTTAAACCAGTGTTCAGCATCCCTACATCCGTTAGACTTATTTGCCGCTTGCCCTGGTAAGGTATGCTTGCCTTGCGGCAGAGGATTGTGCTATGTGGTGCATTCCTGACATCCGTCCCATTTGCAGCTTGCTTGCATTTAAAATCCTTATAGTTTGCATTTCAGAATGTAATGCATCTCTAAAACTATGCTGTGTTTTATGGCATGGCAATGTGCTGTATTTGGTGCTTTCGTACCATTTTAAGTCCCTACCCAGCTTGCTTTTTCTTAATATCATAATAGTTTGAATATCTGGGTTAAACCAGTATTCAGCATCCCTACAACCATTATACTTAATTGCTGCTTGCCCTGGTAGGGTATGCTTGCCGTGCGGCAGAGATTTCTGCTGTATGGTGCCTTTCTTACGCGTGTCCCATTTCCAGCTTGCTTTCATGTAAAATCCTTATAGTTTGCCTTCCTAATACTATGCGGTGCTTTACCGTATGGCATGGTACTGTGCTGTTATGGTGCTTTCGTACCATTTTAAGTCCCTATCAAGCTTGCTTTTTCTTTATATCCTAATAGTTTGAATATCTGGGTTAAACCAGTATTCAGCATCCCTACAACCATTAGACTTAATTTCTGATTGCGCCGCTAGGGTAAGCTTGCCATCACCGTTAGTATAGCATCATGCTATGTCGTATAGTGCCATGCGGCATGGCATTGTGCTATATGGTGGATTCCTGACATCCGTCCCATTTGCAGCTTGCTTGCATTTAAAATCCTTATAGTTTGCATTTCAGAATGTAATGCATCTCTAAAACTATGCTGTGTTTTATGGCATGGCAATGTGCTGTATTTGGTGCTTTCGTACCATTTTAAGTCCGTACCCAGCTTGCTTTTTCTTAATATTGGAATAGTTTGAATATCTGGGTTAAACCAGTATTCAGCATCCCTACAACCATTATACTTAATTGCTGCTTGCCCTGGTAGGGTATGCTTGCCGTGCGGCAGAGATTTCTGCTGTATGGTGCCTTTCTTACGCGTGTCCCATTTCCAGCTTGCTTTCATGTAAAATCCTTATAGTTTGCCTTCCTAATACTATGCGGTGCTTTACCGTATGGCATGGTACTGTGCTGTTATGGTGCTTTCGTACCATTTTAATTCCCTATCCAGCTTGCTTTTTCTTAATATCCTAATAGTTTGAATATCTGGGTTAAACCAGTATTCAGCATCCCTACAACCGTTGGACTTAATTGCCACTTGTGCCGGTAGGGTAAGCTTGCTATCGCCGTTAGTATAGGACCATGCTGTGCCGTATAGTGCCACTTGGCATTGTGCTGTATGGTGCCTTGCTGTATGTCTTCATGTGGTATGTTGACTTTCTGTAGGGTGTTGTGCATTTCAAATTTGCAGTTTTATATTGTTTAGAGGCTTTATTTACTACTGTTGTTTCCACTTCTGACTAGGGAGCTACTCTATTGAATATTGAGGTAATTAATATCTTAACACAAAGGTTCCCAAACTGTCTCTATCGTTCCATGTTTTAAGTATATTCAGTTCTGTACGGAGCCTTGCTGTATGGCGTCGTGTAGACGTGTTGTGCCAGTTATTTGAAGTTGGTAGTTTTATATTGTTTACAGACTGACTTGTATTGTTTCCACTTCTCACTAGGGCAGCTACTCTATTGAATATTGAGGTTTTTGGGTACCTGAAAGAAAATGGTTTGCTTCTTCCATTGGCAATGTCTTCAAATAATCTTGGATGTTCTAGATGGCTCTGTGGTGGGCAATAAAAGCAAGCATCAGGATCCAGTGCTGCAGACTACAGAGTTTCGGATACTGCTGGACAAGATGAGTATTGAGTTCAGTGCACAGGTAAATATATCCTGTATACATTTTGTACAACTAGATTCCTTTCATATCGGAACAGTTTGTATTGCTGGGAGAACCCTTTTTAATGCTCCCTAAAACAGTTAGTTGGCATCATGCTCTTTGGTGTTTTGCCGTATAGAAATACAAGGTATGGCATTGTGCAGTATAGTGCCTTCCTTGTGTTTTCAGTCCTATATCCTGCTTGCTCTTCCCTAATATCGTAATAGTTTGTATTTCTGGGTGTAATTTATTATCACCGTCCTGAATACCGTTAGTATGGCATCATGCTGTGTGGTGCTTTGCCGTATGGCACTGTGCGGCTTTTGCATTATGCAGTATTGTGCTTTACTGACGTGGTCAGCCCCATATCCAGCTTGCTTTTACTTTAATATCCTAATAGGTTACACCTAGCAGTAGAAACTATTATCATTGTCCCTACATCCATAACATCATGCTGTGCCATTTTGGCACGTCATTGTGCTGTATGGTTCCTTCCTGGTGTTTTCAGTCCTATATTAGCTTGCTTTTTCTTAATATCCTTAAAGTTTAAATAAATCCATCGTCCCTAAAACCGTAAGTATAGCATTGTGCTGTACATTGCGACATTGTGCTTTCTATTTTCAGTCCTATACCAGCTTCCTTTTACTTATTATCCTACGAGTTTGTCTAAATATTTTCATTGTCCCTAAAACCGTAAGTATAGCATTGTGCTGTATATTGCGGCATTGTGCTTTCTGATGCCTGCCTGGCATTTTCAGTCCTATAACCTGCTTGCTCTTCCTAAATCCTAACAATTTCTGTTTCAGAATGTAATGCGTCTCTAAAACTATGTGCTCTTGTGCCATATGGTGTGACATTGTGCTGTATGATGCTTTCCTAACATTTTGAGTCCAGTATCCAGCTTGCTCTTAATATCCTAATAGTTTTCATGTCAGAATGTACTGGTTCTCTAAAAGTATGTGGTGGTGTACAGTGTGGCATGGCAATGTTCTGTATGGTGTCTACCTAAAGATTTCACTCCGATTTCCAGCTGGCTTTTACTTAATATCCTAATACAGAGATTCTCAAACTTGCTTTTCAAGGCACCTTCCTGGTGTTTTCAGTCCTATATCAGCCTGCTATTTCTTATCCTAAAAGTTTGTCTAAATAAATCCATCATCCCTAAAACCGTAAGCATAGCATTGTGCTGTACATTGCGTCATGGTGCTGTCTGGTGCCTACCTTGCATTTTCAGTCCTATATCCTGCTTGCTCTTCCTTAATATCATAATAGTTTGTATTTCTGGGTGTAATTTATTATCACCGTCCTGAATACCGTTAGTATGGCATCATGCTGTGTGGTGCTTTGCCGTATGGCACTGTGCGGCTTTTGCATTATGCAGTATTGTGCTTTACTGACGTGGTCAGCCCCATATCCAGCTTGCTTTTACTTTAATATCCTAATAGGTTACACCTAGCAGTAGAAACTATTATCATTGTCCCTACATCCATAACAACATGCTGTGCCGTTTTGGCACGTCATTGTGCTGTATGGTTCCTTCCTGGTGTTTTCAGTCCTATATTAGTTTGCTTTTTCTTAATATCCTTAAAGTTTGAATAAATCCATTGTCCCTAAAACCGTAAGTATAGCATTGTGCTGTACATTGCGACATTGTGCTTTCTATTTTCAGTCCTATACCAGCTTCCTTTTACTTATTATCCTACGAGTTTGTCTAAATATTTTCATTGTCCCTAAAACCGTAAGTATAGCATTGTGCTGTCTGATGCCTGCCTGGCATTTTCAGTCCTATAACCTGCTTGCTCTTCCTAAATCCTAACAATTTCTGTTTCAGAATGTAATGCGTCTCTAAAACTATGTGCTCTTGTGCCATATGGTGTGACATTGTGCTGTATGATGCTTTCCTAACATTTTGAGTCCAGTATCCAGCTTGCTCTTAATATCCTAATAGTTTTCATGTCAGAATGTACTGGTTCTCTAAAAGTATGTGGTGGTGTACAGTGTGGCATGGCAATGTTCTGTATGGTGTCTACCTAAAGATTTCACTCCGATTTCCAGCTGGCTTTTACTTAATATCCTAATACAGAGATTCTCAAACTTGCTTTTCAAGGCACCTTCCTGGTGTTTTCAGTCCTATATCAGCCTGCTATTTCTTATCCTAAAAGTTTGTCTAAATAAATCCATCATCCCTAAAACCGTAAGCATAGCATTGTGCTGTACATTGCGTCATGGTGCTGTCTGGTGCCTACCTTGCATTTTCAGTCCTATATCCTGCTTGCTCTTCCTTAATATCATAATAGTTTGTATTTCTGGGTGTAATTTATTATCACCGTCCTGAATACCGTTAGTATGGCATCATGCTGTGTGGTGCTTTGCCGTATGGCACTGTGCGGCTTTTGCATTATGCAGTATTGTGCTTTACTGACGTGGTCAGCCCCATATCCAGCTTGCTTTTACTTTAATATCCTAATAGGTTACACCTAGCAGTAGAAACTATTATCATTGTCCCTACATCCATAACAACATGCTGTGCCGTTTTGGCACGTCATTATGCTGTATGGTTCCTTCCTGGTGTTTTCAGTCCTATATTAGTTTGCTTTTTCTTAATATCCTTAAAGTTTGAATAAATCCATTGTCCCTAAAACCATAAGTATAGCATTGTGCTGTCTTGTGCCTACCTGGCATTTTCAGTCCTATACCAGCTTCCTTTTATTTATTATCCTACGAGTTTGTCTAAATATTTTCATTGTCCCTAAAACCGTAAGTATAGCATTGTGCTGTATATTGCGGCATTGTGCTGTCTGATGCCCGCCTGCCATTTTCAGTCCTCTAACCTGCTTGCTCTTCCTAAATCCTAACAATTTCCGTTTCAGAATGTAATGCGTCTCTAAAACTATGTGCTCTTGTGCCATGTGGTGTGACATTGTGCTGTATGGTGCTTTCCTAACATTTTGAGTCCAGTATCCAGCTTGCTCTTAATAGTTTTCATGTTAGAATGTACTGGTTCTCTAAAACTATGTGGTGTCGTGCGGTGTGGCATGGCAATGTTCTGTATGGTGTCTACCTAAAGTTTTCACTCCGATTTCCAGCTAGCTTTTACTTAATATCCTAATACAGAGATTCTTAAACTTGCTTTTCAAGGCACCTTCCTGGTGTTTTCAGTCCTATATCAGCCTGCTATTTCTTAATTATCCTAAAAGTTTGAATAAATCCATCGTCCCTAAAACCATAAGTATAGCATTGTGCTGTCTTGTGCCTACCTGGCATTTACAGTCCTACATCCTGCTTGCTCTTCCCTAATATTGTAATAGTTTGTATTTCTGGGTGTAATTTATTATCACCGTCCTTAATACCGTTAGTATGGCACCATGCTGTGTGGT
The DNA here is from genome assembly GCF_028390025.1 of Pseudophryne corroboree. Taxonomy (NCBI): domain Eukaryota; kingdom Metazoa; phylum Chordata; class Amphibia; order Anura; family Myobatrachidae; genus Pseudophryne; species Pseudophryne corroboree. The sequence continues at coordinate 243,300,500 of NC_086446.1, forward strand.
GCTTTGCCGTATGGCACTGTGCGGCTTTTGCATTATGCAGTATTGTGCTTTACTGACGTGGTCAGCCCCATATCCAGCTTGCTTTTACTTTAATATCCTAATAGGTTACACCTAGCAGTAGAAACTATTATCATTGTCCCTACATCCATAACATCATGCTGTGCCGTTTTGGCACGTCATTGTGCTGTATGGTTCCTTCCTGGTGTTTTCAGTCCTATATTAGCTTGCTTTTTCTTAATATCCTTAAAGTTTAAATAAATCCATCGTCCCTAAAACCGTAAGTATAGCATTGTGCTGTACATTGCGACATTGTGCTTTCTATTTTCAGTCCTATACCAGCTTCCTTTTACTTATTATCCTACGAGTTTGTCTAAATATTTTCATTGTCCCTAAAACCGTAAGTATAGCATTGTGCTGTATATTGCGGCATTGTGCTTTCTGATGCCTGCCTGGCATTTTCAGTCCTATAACCTGCTTGCTCTTCCTAAATCCTAACAATTTCTGTTTCAGAATGTAATGCGTCTCTAAAACTATGTGCTCTTGTGCCATATGGTGTGACATTGTGCTGTATGATGCTTTCCTAACATTTTGAGTCCAGTATCCAGCTTGCTCTTAATATCCTAATAGTTTTCATGTCAGAATGTACTGGTTCTCTAAAAGTATGTGGTGGTGTGCAGTGTGGCATGGCAATGTTCTGTATGGTGTCTACCTAAAGATTTCACTCCGATTTCCAGCTGGCTTTTACTTAATATCCTAATACAGAGATTCTCAAACTTACTTTTCAAGGCACCTTCCTGGTGTTTTCAGTCCTATATCAGCCTGCTATTTCTTATCCTAAAAGTTTGTCTAAATAAATCCATCATCCCTAAAACCGTAAGCATAGCATTGTGCTGTACATTGCGTCATGGTGCTGTCTGGTGCCTACCTTGCATTTTCAGTCCTATATCCTGCTTGCTCTTCCTTAATATCATAATAGTTTGTATTTCTGGGTGTAATTTATTATCACCGTCCTGAATACCGTTAGTATGGCATCATGCTGTGTGGTGCTTTGCCGTATGGCACTGTGCGGCTTTTGCATTATGCAGTATTGTGCTTTACTGACGTGGTCAGCCCCATATCCAGCTTGCTTTTACTTTAATATCCTAATAGGTTACACCTAGCAGTAGAAACTATTATCATTGTCCCTACATCCATAACAACATGCTGTGCCGTTTTGGCACGTCATTGTGCTGTATGGTTCCTTCCTGGTGTTTTCAGTCCTATATTAGCTTGCTTTTTCTTAATATCCTTAAAGTTTGAATAAATCCATTGTCCCTAAAACCGTAAGTATAGCATTGTGCTGTACATTGCGACATTGTGCTTTCTATTTTCAGTCCTATACCAGCTTCCTTTTACTTATTATCCTACGAGTTTGTCTAAATATTTTCATTGTCCCTAAAACCGTAAGTATAGCATTGTGCTGTCTGATGCCTGCCTGGCATTTTCAGTCCTATAACCTGCTTGCTCTTCCTAAATCCTAACAATTTCTGTTTCAGAATGTAATGCGTCTCTAAAACTATGTGCTCTTGTGCCATATGGTGTGACATTGTGCTGTATGATGCTTTCCTAACATTTTGAGTCCAGTATCCAGCTTGCTCTTAATATCCTAATAGTTTTCATGTCAGAATGTACTGGTTCTCTAAAAGTATGTGGTGGTGTACAGTGTGGCATGGCAATGTTCTGTATGGTGTCTACCTAAAGATTTCACTCCGATTTCCAGCTGGCTTTTACTTAATATCCTAATACAGAGATTCTCAAACTTGCTTTTCAAGGCACCTTCCTGGTGTTTTCAGTCCTATATCAGCCTGCTATTTCTTATCCTAAAAGTTTGTCTAAATAAATCCATCATCCCTAAAACCGTAAGCATAGCATTGTGCTGTACATTGCGTCATGGTGCTGTCTGGTGCCTACCTTGCATTTTCAGTCCTATATCCTGCTTGCTCTTCCTTAATATCATAATAGTTTGTATTTCTGGGTGTAATTTATTATCACCGTCCTGAATACCGTTAGTATGGCATCATGCTGTGTGGTGCTTTGCCGTATGGCACTGTGCGGCTTTTGCATTATGCAGTATTGTGCTTTACTGACGTGGTCAGCCCCATATCCAGCTTGCTTTTACTTTAATATCCTAATAGGTTACACCTAGCAGTAGAAACTATTATCATTGTCCCTACATCCATAACAACATGCTGTGCCGTTTTGGCACGTCATTATGCTGTATGGTTCCTTCCTGGTGTTTTCAGTCCTATATTAGTTTGCTTTTTCTTAATATCCTTAAAGTTTGAATAAATCCATTGTCCCTAAAACCATAAGTATAGCATTGTGCTGTCTTGTGCCTACCTGGCATTTTCAGTCCTATACCAGCTTCCTTTTATTTATTATCCTACGAGTTTGTCTAAATATTTTCATTGTCCCTAAAACCGTAAGTATAGCATTGTGCTGTATATTGCGGCATTGTGCTGTCTGATGCCTGCCTGCCATTTTCAGTCCTCTAACCTGCTTGCTCTTCCTAAATCCTAACAATTTCCGTTTCAGAATGTAATGCGTCTCTAAAACTATGTGCTCTTGTGCCATGTGGTGTGACATTGTGCTGTATGGTGCTTTCCTAACATTTTGAGTCCAGTATCCAGCTTGCTCTTAATAGTTTTCATGTTAGAATGTACTGGTTCTCTAAAACTATGTGGTGTCGTGCGGTGTGGCATGGCAATGTTCTGTATGGTGTCTACCTAAAGTTTTCACTCCGATTTCCAGCTAGCTTTTACTTAATATCCTAATACAGAGATTCTTAAACTTGCTTTTCAAGGCACCTTCCTGGTGTTTTCAGTCCTATATCAGCCTGCTATTTCTTAATTATCCTAAAAGTTTGAATAAATCCATCGTCCCTAAAACCATAAGTATAGCATTGTGCTGTCTTGTGCCTACCTGGCATTTACAGTCCTACATCCTGCTTGCTCTTCCCTAATATTGTAATAGTTTGTATTTCTGGGTGTAATTTATTATCACCGTCCTTAATACCGTTAGTATGGCACCATGCTGTGTGGTGCTTTGCCGTATGGCACTGTGCGGCTTTTGCATTATGCAGTATTGTGCTTTACTGACGTGGTCAGCCCCATATCCAGCTTGCTTTTACTTTAATATCCTAATAGGTTACACCTAGCAGTAGAAACTATTATCATTGTCCCTACATCCATAACATCATGCTGTGCCGTTTTGGCACGTCATTGTGCTGTATGGTTCCTTCCTGGTGTTTTCAGTCCTATATTAGTTTGCTTTTTCTTAATATCCTTAAAGTTTGAATAAATCCATTGTCCCTAAAACCGTAAGTATAGCATTGTGCTGTCTTGTGCCTACCTGACATTTTCAGTCCTATACCAGCTTCCTTTTATTTATTATCCTACGAGTTTGTCTAAATATTTTCATTGTCCCTAAAACCGTTAGTATAGCATTGTGCTGTATATTGCGGCATTGTGCTGTCTGATGCCTGCCTGGCATTTTCAGTCCTATAACCTGCTTGCTCTTCCTAAATCCTAACAATTTCTGTTTCAGAATGTAATGCGTCTCTAAAACTATGTGCTCTTGTGACATTGTGCTGTATGGTGCTTTCCTAACATTTGGAGTCCAATATCCAGCTTGCTCTTAATAACCTAATTAGTTTTCATGTCAGAATGTACTGGTTCTCTAAAACTATGTGGTGGTGGTGTGGGTGTGGCATGGCAATGTTCTATATGGTGTCTACCTAAAGTTTTCACTCCGATTTCCAGCTAGCTTTTACTTAATATCCTAATACAGAGATTCTCAAACTTGGTTTTCAAGGCACCTTAATGGTCCAAATTTTAAGTATATCCAGTTCTGTAAGGTGCCTTGCATTATGGCATCATGTGACATGTTGACTTCCTGTAGGGTGTTGTGCGTTTCGTTTAAAATTGTCTGTTTTATATTGTTTACAGACTTTACTTACTAGTATTGTTTCCACTTCTCACTAGGGCAGATACTCTATTGAATGTTGAGGTTTTTGGGTACCTGAAAGAGAAAAGGGTTTGCTTCATCCATTAGCAAATTTGCAAGAGGAAGCCAATGTCTTGAAACACGGAGGACAGCTGTGTGGGTGACATTAAAAGCAAGCATCAGGATCCAGTGCTGCAGACTATTGTGTCTCCGAAGCTGCCGGACTCGATGTTTATTGACTTCGGTGCACAGGTAAATATCTTTTGTATTCGTTTTAGATAATTATATTCCTTTCATATTGTAATAGTTTGTATTGCTGGGTATAACATGTTTTGATGGCTGTATTGTGCCTTGCTGAAGTTGTCAGCCCATATCCATCTTGCTTTTTCTTCATATCCTAATAGTTTGAATATCTGGGTTAAACCAATATTCGGCATCCCTACAACCGTTCGACTTAATTGCCGCTTGCCGTGCGGCAGAGGATTGTGCTATATGGTGCCTTCCTTACGTCTGTCCCATCTCCAGCATGCTTTCATTTTAAATCCTTCTAGTTTGCCTTTCTAAAACTATGCGGTGCTGTACCGTATGGCATGGTGCTGTTATGGTGCTTTCGTACCATTTTAAGTCCCTATCCAGCTTGCTGCTTCTTAATATCCTAATAGTTTGAATATCTGGGTTAAACCCAGTATTCAGCATCCCTACAACCGTTGGACTTAATTGCCACTTGTGCCGGTAGGGTAAGCTTGCTATCGCCGTTAGTATAGGACCATGCTGTGCCGTATAGTGCCGCTTGGCATTGTGCTGTATGGTGCCTTGCAGTATGTCTTCATGTGGTATGTTGACTTTCTGTAGGGTGTTGTGCATTTCAAATTTGCAGTTTTATATTGTTTAGAGGCTTTATTTACTACTGTTGTTTCCACTTCTGACTAGGGAGCTACTCTATTGAATATTGAGGTAATTAATATCTTAACACAAAGGTTCCCAAACTGTCTCTATCGTTCCATGTTTTAAGTATATTCAGTTCTGTACGGAGCCTTGCTGTATGGCGTCGTGTAGACGTGTTGTGCCAGTTATTTGAAGTTGGTAGTTTTATATTGTTTACAGACTGACTTGTATTGTTTCCACTTCTCACTAGGGCAGCTACTCTATTGAATATTGAGGTTTTTGGGTACCTGAAAGAAAATGGTTTGCTTCTTCCATTGGCAATGTCTTCAAATAATCTTGGATGTTCTAGATGGCTCTGTGGTGGGCAATAAAAGCAAGCATCAGGATCCAGTGCTGCAGACTACAGAGTTTCGGATACTGCTGGACAAGATGAGTATTGAGTTCAGTGCACAGGTAAATATATCCTGTATACATTTTGTACAACTAGATTCCTTTCATATCGGAACAGTTTGTATTGCTGGGAGAACCCTTTTTAATGCTCCCTAAAACAGTTAGTTGGCATCATGCTCTTTGGTGTTTTGCCGTATAGAAATACAAGGTATGGCATTGTGCAGTATAGTGCCTTCCTTGTGTTTTCAGTCCTATATCCTGCTTGCTCTTCCCTAATATCGTAATAGTTTGTATTTCTGGGTGTAATTTATTATCACCGTCCTTAATACCGTTAGTATGGCACCATGCTGTGTGGTGCTTTGCCGTATGGCACAGTGCGGCTTTTGCATTATGCAGTATTGTGCTTTACTGACGTGGTCAGCCCCATATCCAGCTTGCTTTTACTTTAATATCCTAATAGGTTACACCTAGCAGTAGAAACTATTATCATTGTCCCTACATCCATAACATCATGCTGTGCCGTTTTGGCACGTCATTGTGCTGTATGGTTCCTTCCTGGTGTTTTCAGTCCTATATTAGCTTGCTTTTTCTTAATATCCTTAAAGTTTAAATAAATCCATCGTCCCTAAAACCGTAAGTATAGCATTGTGCTGTACATTGCGACATTGTGCTGTCTGATGCCTACCTGGCATTTTCAGTCCTATACCAGCTTCCTTTTACTTATTATCCTACGAGTTTGTCTAAATATTTTCATTGTCCCTAAAACCGTAAGTATAGCATTGTGCTGTATATTGCGGCATTGTGCTTTCTGATGCCTGCCTGGCATTTTCAGTCCTATAACCTGCTTGCTCTTCCTAAATCCTAACAATTTCTGTTTCAGAATGTAATGCGTCTCTAAAACTATGTGCTCTTGTGCCATATGGTGTGACATTGTGCTGTATGATGCTTTCCTAACATTTTGAGTCCAGTATCCAGCTTGCTCTTAATATCCTAATAGTTTTCATGTCAGAATGTACTGGTTCTCTAAAAGTATGTGGTGGTGTGCAGTGTGGCATGGCAATGTTCTGTATGGTGTCTACCTAAAGATTTCACTCCGATTTCCAGCTGGCTTTTACTTAATATCCTAATACAGAGATTCTCAAACTTGCTTTTCAAGGCACCTTCCTGGTGTTTTCAGTCCTATATCAGCCTGCTATTTCTTATCCTAAAGTTTGTCTAAATAAATCCATCTTCCCTAAAACCGTAAGCATAGCATTGTGCTGTACATTGCGTCATGGTGCTGTCTGGTGCCTACCTTGCATTTTCAGTCCTATATCCTGCTTGCTCTTTCTTAATATCGTAATAGTTTGTATTTCTGGGTGTAATTTATTATCACCGTCCTGAATACCGTTAGTATGGCATCATGCTGTGTGGTGCTTTGCCGTATGGCACTGTGCGGCTTTTGCATTATGCAGTATTGTGCTTTACTGACGTGGTCAGCCCCATATCCAGCTTGCTTTTACTTTAATATCCTAATAGGTTACACCTAGCAGTAGAAACTATTATCATTGTCCCTACATCCATAACAACATGCTGTGCCGTTTTGGCACGTCATTATGCTGTATGGTTCCTTCCTGGTGTTTTCAGTCCTAGATTAGTTTGCTTTTTCTTAATATCCTTAAAGTTTGAATAAATCCATTGTCCCTAAAACCGTAAGTATAGCATTGTGCTGTCTTGTGCCTACCTGGCATTTTCAGTCCTATACCAGCTTCCTTTTATTTATTATCCTACGAGTTTGTCTAAATATTTTCATTGTCCCTAAAACCGTAAGTATAGCATTGTGCTGTATATTGCGGCATTGTGCTGTCTGATGCCTGCCTGCCATTTTCAGTCCTCTAACCTGCTTGCTCTTCCTAAATCCTAACAATTTCCGTTTCAGAATGTAATGCGTCTCTAAAACTATGTGCTCTTGTGCCATGTGGTGTGACATTGTGCTGTATGGTGCTTTCCTAACATTTTGAGTCCAGTATCCAGCTTGCTCTTAATAGTTTTCATGTTAGAATGTACTGGTTCTCTAAAACTATGTGGTGTCGTGCGGTGTGGCATGGCAATGTTCTGTATGGTGTCTACCTAAAGTTTTCACTCCGATTTCCAGCTAGCTTTTACTTAATATCCTAATACAGAGATTCTTAAACTTGCTTTTCAAGGCACCTTCCTGGTGTTTTCAGTCCTATATCAGCCTGCTATTTCTTAATAATTATCCTAAAAGTTTGAATAAATCCATCGTCCCTAAAACCATAAGTATAGCATTGTGATGTACATTGCGGCATTGTGCTGTCTTGTGCCTACCTGGCATTTACAGTCCTACATCCTGCTTGCTCTTCCCTAATATTGTAATAGTTTGTATTTCTGGGTGTAATTTATTATCACCGTCCTTAATACCGTTAGTATGGCACCATGCTGTGTGGTGCTTTGCCGTATGGCACTGTGCGGCTTTTGCATTATGCAGTATTGTGCTTTACTGACGTGGTCAGCCCCATATCCAGCTTGCTTTTACTTTAATATCCTAATAGGTTACACCTAGCAGTAGAAACTATTATCATTGTCCCTACATCCATAACATCATGCTGTGCCGTTTTGGCACGTCATTGTGCTGTATGGTTCCTTCCTGGTGTTTTCAGTCCTATATTAGCTTGCTTTTTCTTAATATCCTTAAAGTTTAAATAAATCCATCGTCCCTAAAACCGTAAGTATAGCATTGTGCTGTACATTGCGACATTGTGCTTTCTATTTTCAGTCCTATACCAGCTTCCTTTTACTTATTATCCTACGAGTTTGTCTAAATATTTTCATTGTCCCTAAAACCGTAAGTATAGCATTGTGCTGTATATTGCGGCATTGTGCTTTCTGATGCCTGCCTGGCATTTTCAGTCCTATAACCTGCTTGCTCTTCCTAAATCCTAACAATTTCTGTTTCAGAATGTAATGCGTCTCTAAAACTATGTGCTCTTGTGCCATATGGTGTGACATTGTGCTGTATGATGCTTTCCTAACATTTTGAGTCCAGTATCCAGCTTGCTCTTAATATCCTAATAGTTTTCATGTCAGAATGTACTGGTTCTCTAAAAGTATGTGGTGGTGTGCAGTGTGGCATGGCAATGTTCTGTATGGTGTCTACCTAAAGATTTCACTCCGATTTCCAGCTGGCTTTTACTTAATATCCTAATACAGAGATTCTCAAACTTACTTTTCAAGGCACCTTCCTGGTGTTTTCAGTCCTATATCAGCCTGCTATTTCTTATCCTAAAAGTTTGTCTAAATAAATCCATCATCCCTAAAACCGTAAGCATAGCATTGTGCTGTACATTGCGTCATGGTGCTGTCTGGTGCCTACCTTGCATTTTCAGTCCTATATCCTGCTTGCTCTTCCTTAATATCATAATAGTTTGTATTTCTGGGTGTAATTTATTATCACCGTCCTGAATACCGTTAGTATGGCATCATGCTGTGTGGTGCTTTGCCGTATGGCACTGTGCGGCTTTTGCATTATGCAGTATTGTGCTTTACTGACGTGGTCAGCCCCATATCCAGCTTGCTTTTACTTTAATATCCTAATAGGTTACACCTAGCAGTAGAAACTATTATCATTGTCCCTACATCCATAACAACATGCTGTGCCGTTTTGGCACGTCATTGTGCTGTATGGTTCCTTCCTGGTGTTTTCAGTCCTATATTAGTTTGCTTTTTCTTAATATCCTTAAAGTTTGAATAAATCCATTGTCCCTAAAACCGTAAGTATAGCATTGTGCTGTCTTGTGCCTACCTGACATTTTCAGTCCTATACCAGCTTCCTTTTATTTATTATCCTACGAGTTTGTCTAAATATTTTCATTGTCCCTAAAACCGTTAGTATAGCATTGTGCTGTATATTGCGGCATTGTGCTGTCTGATGCCTGCCTGGCATTTTCAGTCCTATAACCTGCTTGCTCTTCCTAAATCCTAACAATTTCTGTTTCAGAATGTAATGCGTCTCTAAAACTATGTGCTCTTGTGACATTGTGCTGTATGGTGCTTTCCTAACATTTGGAGTCCAATATCCAGCTTGCTCTTAATAACCTAATACAGGCCTGGCCAACCTGTGGCTCTCCAGATGTTGTGAAACTACACATCCCAGCATGCCCTGCCACAGTTTTAGCCTTCCCTAATAGCAAAACTGTAGCAAAGCATGATGGGACTTGTAGTTTTACAACAGCTGGAGAGCCACGGGTTGGCCAGGCCTGGAATAGTTTTCATGTCAGAATGTACTGGTTCTCTAAAACTATGTGGTGGTGGTGGTGGTGGTGTGGGTGTGGCATGGCAATGTTCTGTATGGTGTCTACCTAAAGTTTTCACTCCGATTTCCAGCTAGCTTTTACTTAATATCCTAATACAGAGATTCTCAAACTTGGTTTTCAAGGCACCTTAATGGTCCAAATTTTAAGTATATCCAGTTCTGTAAGGTGCCTTGCATCATGTGACATGTTGACTTCCTGTAGGGTGTTGTGCGTTTCGTTTAAAATTGTCTGTTTTATATTGTTTACAGACTTTACTTACTAGTATTGTTTCCACTTCTCACTAGGGCAGATACTCTATTGAATGTTGAGGTTTTTGGGTACCTGAAAGAGAAAAGGGTTTGCTTCATCCATTAGCAAATTTGCAAGAGGAAGCCAATGTCTTGAAACACGGAGGACAGCTGTGTGGGTGACATTAAAAGCAAGCATCAGGATCCAGTGCTGCAGACTATTGTGTCTCCGAAGCTGCCGGACTCAATGTTTATTGACTTCGGTGCACAGGTAAATATCTTTTGTATTCGTTTTAGATAACTATATTCCTTTCATATTGTAATAGTTTGTATTGCTGGGTATAACATGTTTTGATGGCTGTATTGTGCCTTGCTGAAGTTGTCAGCCCATATCCATCTTGCTTTTTCTTCATATCCTAATAGTTTGAATATCTGGGTTAAACCAATATTCAGCATCCCTACAACCGTTAGACTTAATTGCCGCTTGCCGTGCGGCAGAGGATTGTGCTATATGGTGCCTTCCTTACGTCTGTCCCATCTCCAGCATGCTTTCATTTTAAATCCTTCTAGTTTGCCTTTCTAAAACTATGCGGTGCTGTACCGTATGGCATGGTGCTGTTATGGTGCTTTCGTACCATTTTAAGTCCCTATCCAGCTTGCTGCTTCTTAATATCCTAATAGTTTGAATATCTGGGTTAAACCCAGTATTCAGCATCCCTACAACCGTTGGACTTAATTGCCACTTGTGCCGGTAGGGTAAGCTTGCTATCGCCGTTAGTATAGGACCATGCTGTGCCGTATAGTGCCACTTGGCATTGTGCTGTATGGTGCCTTGCTGTATGTCTTCATGTGGTATGTTGACTTTCTGTAGGGTGTTGTGCATTTCAAATTTGCAGTTTTATATTGTTTAGAGGCTTTATTTACTACTGTTGTTTCCACTTCTGACTAGGGAGCTACTCTATTGAATATTGAGGTAATTAATATCTTAACACAAAGGTTCCCAAACTGTCTCTATCGTTCCATGTTTTAAGTATATTCAGTTCTGTACGGAGCCTTGCTGTATGGCGTCGTGTAGACGTGTTGTGCCAGTTATTTGAAGTTGGTAGTTTTATATTGTTTACAGACTGACTTGTATTGTTTCCACTTCTCACTAGGGCAGCTACTCTATTGAATATTGAGGTTTTTGGGTACCTGAAAGAAAATGGTTTGCTTCTTCCATTGGCAATGTCTTCAAATAATCTTGGATGTTCTAGATGGCTCTGTGGTGGGCAATAAAAGCAAGCATCAGGATCCAGTGCTGCAGACTACAGAGTTTCGGATACTGCTGGACAAGATGAGTATTGAGTTCAGTGCACAGGTAAATATATCCTGTATACATTTTGTACAACTAGATTCCTTTCATATCGGAACAGTTTGTATTGCTGGGAGAACCCTTTTTAATGCTCCCTAAAACAGTTAGTTGGCATCATGCTCTTTGGTGTTTTGCCGTATAGAAATACAAGGTATGGCATTGTGCAGTATAGTGCCTTCCTTGTGTTTTCAGTCCTATATCCTGCTTGCTCTTCCCTAATATCGTAATAGTTTGTATTTCTGGGTGTAATTTATTATCACCGTCCTTAATACCGTTAGTATGGCACCATGCTGTGTGGTGCTTTGCCGTATGGCACTGTGCGGCTTTTGCATTATGCAGTATTGTGCTTTACTGACGTGGTCAGCCCCATATCCAGCTTGCTTTTACTTTAATATCCTAATAGGTTACACCTAGCAGTAGAAACTATTATCATTGTCCCTACATCCATAACAACATGCTGTGCCGTTTTGGCACGTCATTATGCTGTATGGTTCCTTCCTGGTGTTTTCAGTCCTAGATTAGTTTGCTTTTTCTTAATATCCTTAAAGTTTGAATAAATCCATTGTCCCTAAAACCGTAAGTATAGCATTGTGCTGTCTTGTGCCTACCTGGCATTTTCAGTCCTATACCAGCTTCCTTTTATTTATTATCCTACGAGTTTGTCTAAATATTTTCATTGTCCCTAAAACCGTAAGTATAGCATTGTGCTGTATATTGCGGCATTGTGCTGTCTGATGCCTGCCTGCCATTTTCAGTCCTCTAACCTGCTTGCTCTTCCTAAATCCTAACAATTTCCGTTTCAGAATGTAATGCGTCTCTAAAACTATGTGCTCTTGTGCCATGTGGTGTGACATTGTGCTGTATGGTGCTTTCCTAACATTTTGAGTCCAGTATCCAGCTTGCTCTTAATAGTTTTCATGTTAGAATGTACTGGTTCTCTAAAACTATGTGGTGTCGTGCGGTGTGGCATGGCAATGTTCTGTATGGTGTCTACCTAAAGTTTTCACTCCGATTTCCAGCTAGCTTTTACTTAATATCCTAATACAGAGATTCTTAAACTTGCTTTTCAAGGCACCTTCCTGGTGTTTTCAGTCCTATATCAGCCTGCTATTTCTTAATAATTATCCTAAAAGTTTGAATAAATCCATCGTCCCTAAAACCATAAGTATAGCATTGTGATGTACATTGCGGCATTGTGCTGTCTTGTGCCTACCTGGCATTTACAGTCCTACATCCTGCTTGCTCTTCCCTAATATTGTAATAGTTTGTATTTCTGGGTGTAATTTATTATCACCGTCCTTAATACCGTTAGTATGGCACCATGCTGTGTGGTGCTTTGCCGTATGGCACTGTGCGGCTTTTGCATTATGCAGTATTGTGCTTTACTGACGTGGTCAGCCCCATATCCAGCTTGCTTTTACTTTAATATCCTAATAGGTTACACCTAGCAGTAGAAACTATTATCATTGTCCCTACATCCATAACATCATGCTGTGCCGTTTTGGCACGTCATTGTGCTGTATGGTTCCTTCCTGGTGTTTTCAGTCCTATATTAGCTTGCTTTTTCTTAATATCCTTAAAGTTTAAATAAATCCATTGTCCCTAAAACCGTAAGTATAGCATTGTGCTGTACATTGCGACATTGTGCTTTCTATTTTCAGTCCTATACCAGCTTCCTTTTACTTATTATCCTACGAGTTTGTCTAAATATTTTCATTGTCCCTAAAACCGTAAGTATAGCATTGTGCTGTATATTGCGGCATTGTGCTTTCTGATGCCTGCCTGGCATTTTCAGTCCTATAACCTGCTTGCTCTTCCTAAATCCTAACAATTTCTGTTTCAGAATGTAATGCGTCTCTAAAACTATGTGCTCTTGTGCCATATGGTGTGACATTGTGCTGTATGATGCTTTCCTAACATTTTGAGTCCAGTATCCAGCTTGCTCTTAATATCCTAATAGTTTTCATGTCAGAATGTACTGGTTCTCTAAAAGTATGTGGTGGTGTGCAGTGTGGCATGGCAATGTTCTGTATGGTGTCTACCTAAAGATTTCACTCCGATTTCCAGCTGGCTTTTACTTAATATCCTAATACAGAGATTCTCAAACTTACTTTTCAAGGCACCTTCCTGGTGTTTTCAGTCCTATATCAGCCTGCTATTTCTTATCCTAAAAGTTTGTCTAAATAAATCCATCATCCCTAAAACCGTAAGCATAGCATTGTGCTGTACATTGCGTCATGGTGCTGTCTGGTGCCTACCTTGCATTTTCAGTCCTATATCCTGCTTGCTCTTCCTTAATATCATAATAGTTTGTATTTCTGGGTGTAATTTATTATCACCGTCCTGAATACCGTTAGTATGGCATCATGCTGTGTGGTGCTTTGCCGTATGGCACTGTGCGGCTTTTGCATTATGCAGTATTGTGCTTTACTGACGTGGTCAGCCCCATATCCAGCTTGCTTTTACTTTAATATCCTAATAGGTTACACCTAGCAGTAGAAACTATTATCATTGTCCCTACATCCATAACAACATGCTGTGCCGTTTTGGCACGTCATTGTGCTGTATGGTTCCTTCCTGGTGTTTTCAGTCCTATATTAGTTTGCTTTTTCTTAATATCCTTAAAGTTTGAATAAATCCATTGTCCCTAAAACCGTAAGTATAGCATTGTGCTGTCTTGTGCCTACCTGACATTTTCAGTCCTATACCAGCTTCCTTTTATTTATTATCCTACGAGTTTGTCTAAATATTTTCATTGTCCCTAAAACCGTTAGTATAGCATTGTGCTGTATATTGCGGCATTGTGCTGTCTGATGCCTGCCTGGCATTTTCAGTCCTATAACCTGCTTGCTCTTCCTAAATCCTAACAATTTCTGTTTCAGAATGTAATGCGTCTCTAAAACTATGTGCTCTTGTGACATTGTGCTGTATGGTGCTTTCCTAACATTTGGAGTCCAATATCCAGCTTGCTCTTAATAACCTAATACAGGCCTGGCCAACCTGTGGCTCTCCAGATGTTGTGAAACTACACATCCCAGCATGCCCTGCCACAGTTTTAGCCTTCCCTAATAGCAAAACTGTAGCAAAGCATGATGGGACTTGTAGTTTTACAACAGCTGGAGAGCCACGGGTTGGCCAGGCCTGGAATAGTTTTCATGTCAGAATGTACTGGTTCTCTAAAACTATGTGGTGGTGGTGGTGGTGGTGGTGGTGTGGGTGTGGCATGGCAATGTTCTGTATGGTGTCTACCTAAAGTTTTCACTCCGATTTCCAGCTAGCTTTTACTTAATATCCTAATACAGAGATTCTCAAACTTGGTTTTCAAGGCACCTTAATGGTCCAAATTTTAAGTATATCCAGTTCTGTAAGGTGCCTTGCATCATGTGACATGTTGACTTCCTGTAGGGTGTTGTGCGTTTCGTTTAAAATTGTCTGTTTTATATTGTTTACAGACTTTACTTACTAGTATTGTTTCCACTTCTCACTAGGGCAGATACTCTATTGAATGTTGAGGTTTTTGGGTACCTGAAAGAGAAAAGGGTTTGCTTCATCCATTAGCAAATTTGCAAGAGGAAGCCAATGTCTTGAAACACGGAGGACAGCTGTGTGGGTGACATTAAAAGCAAGCATCAGGATCCAGTGCTGCAGACTATTGTGTCTCCGAAGCTGCCGGACTCAATGTTTATTGACTTCGGTGCACAGGTAAATATCTTTTGTATTCGTTTTAGATAACTATATTCCTTTCATATTGTAATAGTTTGTATTGCTGGGTATAACATGTTTTGATGGCTGTATTGTGCCTTGCTGAAGTTGTCAGCCCATATCCATCTTGCTTTTTCTTCATATCCTAATAGTTTGAATATCTGGGTTAAACCAATATTCAGCATCCCTACAACCGTTAGACTTAATTGCCGCTTGCCGTGCGGCAGAGGATTGTGCTATATGGTGCCTTCCTTACGTCTGTCCCATCTCCAGCATGCTTTCATTTTAAATCCTTCTAGTTTGCCTTTCTAAAACTATGCGGTGCTGTACCGTATGGCATGGTGCTGTTATGGTGCTTTCGTACCATTTTAAGTCCCTATCCAGCTTGCTGCTTCTTAATATCCTAATAGTTTGAATATCTGGGTTAAACCCAGTATTCAGCATCCCTACAACCGTTGGACTTAATTGCCACTTGTGCCGGTAGGGTAAGCTTGCTATCGCCGTTAGTATAGGACCATGCTGTGCCGTATAGTGCCACTTGGCATTGTGCTGTATGGTGCCTTGCTGTATGTCTTCATGTGGTATGTTGACTTTCTGTAGGGTGTTGTGCATTTCAAATTTGCAGTTTTATATTGTTTAGAGGCTTTATTTACTACTGTTGTTTCCACTTCTGACTAGGGAGCTACTCTATTGAATATTGAGGTAATTAATATCTTAACACAAAGGTTCCCAAACTGTCTCTATCGTTCCATGTTTTAAGTATATTCAGTTCTGTACGGAGCCTTGCTGTATGGCGTCGTGTAGACGTGTTGTGCCAGTTATTTGAAGTTGGTAGTTTTATATTGTTTACAGACTGACTTGTATTGTTTCCACTTCTCACTAGGGCAGCTACTCTATTGAATATTGAGGTTTTTGGGTACCTGAAAGAAAATGGTTTGCTTCTTCCATTGGCAATGTCTTCAAATAATCTTGGATGTTCTAGATGGCTCTGTGGTGGGCAATAAAAGCAAGCATCAGGATCCAGTGCTGCAGACTACAGAGTTTCGGATACTGCTGGACAAGATGAGTATTGAGTTCAGTGCACAGGTAAATATATCCTGTATACATTTTGTACAACTAGATTCCTTTCATATCGGAACAGTTTGTATTGCTGGGAGAACCCTTTTTAATGCTCCCTAAAACAGTTAGTTGGCATCATGCTCTTTGGTGTTTTGCCGTATAGAAATACAAGGTATGGCATTGTGCAGTATAGTGCCTTCCTTGTGTTTTCAGTCCTATATCCTGCTTGCTCTTCCCTAATATCGTAATAGTTTGTATTTCTGGGTGTAATTTATTATCACCGTCCTTAATACCGTTAGTATGGCACCATGCTGTGTGGTGCTTTGCCGTATGGCACTGTGCGGCTTTTGCATTATGCAGTATTGTGCTTTACTGACGTGGTCAGCCCCATATCCAGCTTGCTTTTACTTTAATATCCTAATAGGTTACACCTAGCAGTAGAAACTATTATCATTGTCCCTACATCCATAACATCATGCTGTGCCGTTTTGGCACGTCATTGTGCTGTATGGTTCCTTCCTGGTGTTTTCAGTCCTATATTAGCTTGCTTTTTCTTAATATCCTTAAAGTTTAAATAAATCCATCGTCCCTAAAACCGTAAGTATAGCATTGTGCTGTAGATTGCGACATTGTGCTTTCTATTTTCAGTCCTATACCAGCTTCCTTTTACTTATTATCCTACGAGTTTGTCTAAATATTTTCATTGTCCCTAAAACCGTAAGTATAGCATTGTGCTGTATATTGCGGCATTGTGCTTTCTGATGCCTGCCTGGCATTTTCAGTCCTATAACCTGCTTGCTCTTCCTAAATCCTAACAATTTCTGTTTCAGAATGTAATGCGTCTCTAAAACTATGTGCTCTTGAGCCATATGGTGTGACATTGTGCTGTATGATGCTTTCCTAACATTTTGAGTCCAGTATCCAGCTTGCTCTTAATATCCTAATAGTTTTCATGTCAGAATGTACTGGTTCTCTAAAAGTATGTGGTGGTGTGCAGTGTGGCATGGCAATGTTCTGTATGGTGTCTACCTAAAGATTTCACTCCGATTTCCAGCTGGCTTTTACTTAATATCCTAATACAGAGATTCTCAAACTTGCTTTTCAAGGCAGTTTCCTGGTGTTTTCAGTCCTATATCAGCCTGCTATTTCTTATCCTAAAGTTTGTCTAAATAAATCCATCGTCCCTAAAACCGTAAGCATAGCATTGTGCTGTACATTGCGTCATGGTGCTGTCTGGTGCCTACCTTGCATTTTCAGTCCTATATCCTGCTTGCTCTTTCTTAATATCGTAATAGTTTGTATTTCTGGGTGTAATTTATTATCACCGTCCTGAATACCGTTAGTATGGCATCATGCTGTGTGGTGCTTTGCCGTATGGCACTGTGCGGCTTTTGCATTATGCAGTATTGTGCTTTACTGACGTGGTCAGCCCCATATCCAGCTTGCTTTTACTTTAATATCCTAATGGGTTACACCTAGCAGTAGAAACTATTATCATTGTCCCTACATCCATAACATCATGCTGTGCCGTATGGCGCGTCATTGTGCTGTATGGTTCCTTCCTGGTGTTTTCAGTCCTATATTAGTTTGCTTTTTCTTAATATCCTTAAAGTTTGAATAAATCCATTGTCCCTAAAACCGTAAGTATAGCATTGTGCTGTCTTGTGCCTACCTGGCATTTTCAGTCCTATACCAGCTTCCTTTTACTTATTATCCTACGAGTTTGTCTAAATATTTTCATTGTCCCTAAAACCGTCAGTATAGCATTGTGCTGTATATTGCGGCATTGTGCTGTCTGATGCCTGCCTGCCATTTTCAGTCCTATAACCTGCTTGCTCTTCCTAAATCCTAACAATTTCCGTTTCAGAACGTAATGCGTCTCTAAAACTATGTGCTCTTGTGCCATGTGGTGTGACATTGTGCTGTATGGTGCTTTCCTAACATTTTGAGTCCAGTATCCAGCTTGCTCTTAATAGTTTTCATGTCAGAATGTACTGGTTCTCTAAAACTATGTGGTGTCGTGCGGTGTGGCATGGCAATGTTCTGTATGGTGTCTACCTAAAGTTTTCACTCCGATTTCCAGCTAGCTTTTACTTAATATCCTAATACAGAGATTCTTAAACTTGCTTTTCAAGGCACCTTCCTGGTGTTTTCAGTCCTATATCAGCCTGCTATTTCTTAATAATTATCCTAAAAGTTTGAATAAATCCATCGTCCCTAAAACCATAAGTATAGCATTGTGCTGTACATTGCGGCATTGTGCTGTCTTGTGCCTACCTGGCATTTACAGTCCTATATCCTGCTTGCTCTTCCCTAATATTGTAATAGTTTGTATTTCTGGGTGTAATTTATTATCACCGTCCTTAATACCGTTAGTATGGCACCATGCTATGTGGTGCTTTGCCGTATGGCACTGTGCGGCTTTTGCATTATGCAGTATTGTGCTTTACTGACGTGGTCAGCCCCATATCCAGCTTGCTTTTACTTTAATATCCTAATAGGTTACACCTAGCAGTAGAAACTATTATCATTGTCCCTACATCCATAACATCATGCTGTGCCGTTTTGGCACGTCATTGTGCTGTATGGTTCCTTCCTGGTGTTTTCAGTCCTATATTAGCTTGCTTTTTCTTAATATCCTTAAAGTTTAAATAAATCCATCGTCCCTAAAACCGTAAGTATAGCATTGTGCTGTACATTGCGACATTGTGCTTTCTATTTTCAGTCCTATACCAGCTTCCTTTTACTTATTATCCTACGAGTTTGTCTAAATATTTTCATTGTCCCTAAAACCGTAAGTATAGCATTGTGCTGTATATTGCGGCATTGTGCTTTCTGATGCCTGCCTGGCATTTTCAGTCCTATAACCTGCTTGCTCTTCCTAAATCCTAACAATTTCTGTTTCAGAATGTAATGCGTCTCTAAAACTATGTGCTCTTGTGCCATATGGTGTGACATTGTGCTGTATGATGCTTTCCTAACATTTTGAGTCCAGTATCCAGCTTGCTCTTAATATCCTAATAGTTTTCATGTCAGAATGTACTGGTTCTCTAAAAGTATGTGGTGGTGTACAGTGTGGCATGGCAATGTTCTGTATGGTGTCTACCTAAAGATTTCACTCCGATTTCCAGCTGGCTTTTACTTAATATCCTAATACAGAGATTCTCAAACTTGCTTTTCAAGGCACCTTCCTGGTGTTTTCAGTCCTATATCAGCCTGCTATTTCTTATCCTAAAAGTTTGTCTAAATAAATCCATCATCCCTAAAACCGTAAGCATAGCATTGTGCTGTACATTGCGTCATGGTGCTGTCTGGTGCCTACCTTGCATTTTCAGTCCTATATCCTGCTTGCTCTTCCTTAATATAATAGTTTGTATTTCTGGGTGTAATTTATTATCACCGTCCTGAATACCGTTAGTATGGCATCATGCTGTGTGGTGCTTTGCCGTATGGCACTGTGCGGCTTTTGCATTATGCAGTATTGTGCTTTACTGACGTGGTCAGCCCCATATCCAGCTTGCTTTTACTTTAATATCCTAATAGGTTACACCTAGCAGTAGAAACTATTATCATTGTCCCTACATCCATAACAACATGCTGTGCCGTTTTGGCACGTCATTATGCTGTATGGTTCCTTCCTGGTGTTTTCAGTCCTATATTAGTTTGCTTTTTCTTAATATCCTTAAAGTTTGAATAAATCCATTGTCCCTAAAACCATAAGTATAGCATTGTGCTGTCTTGTGCCTACCTGGCATTTTCAGTCCTATACCAGCTTCCTTTTATTTATTATCCTACGAGTTTGTCTAAATATTTTCATTGTCCCTAAAACCGTAAGTATAGCATTGTGCTGTATATTGCGGCATTGTGCTGTCTGATGCCTGCCTGGCATTTTCAGTCCTATAACCTGCTTGCTCTTCCTAAATCCTAACAATTTCTGTTTCAGAATGTAATGCGTCTCTAAAACTATGTGCTATTGTGCCATATGGTGTGACATTGTGCTGTATGATGCTTTCCTAACATTTTGAGTCCAGTATCCAGCTTGCTCTTAATATCCTAATAGTTTTCATGTCAGAATGTACTGGTTCTCTAAAAGTATGTGGTGGTGTACAGTGTGGCATGGCAATGTTCTGTATGGTGTCTACCTAAAGATTTCACTCCGATTTCCAGCTGGCTTTTACTTAATATCCTAATACAGAGATTCTCAAACTTGCTTTTCAAGGCACCTTCCTGGTGTTTTCAGTCCTATATCAGCCTGCTATTTCTTATCCTAAAAGTTTGTCTAAATAAATCCATCGTCCCTAAAACCGTAAGCATAGCATTGTGCTGTACATTGCGTCATGTTGCTGTCTGGTGCCTACCTTGCATTTTCAATCCTATATCCTGCTTGCTCTTCCTTAATATCATAATAGTTTGTATTTCTGGGTGTAATTTATTATCACCGTCCTGAATACCGTTAGTATGGCATCATGCTGTGTGGTGCTTTGCCGTATGGCACTGTGCGGCTTTTGCATTATGCAGTATTGTGCTTTACTGACGTGGTCAGCCCCATATCCAGCTTGCTTTTACTTTAATATCCTAATAGGTTACACCTAGCAGTAGAAACTATTATCATTGACCCTTCATCCATAACAACATGCTGTGCCGTTTTGGCACGTCATTGTGCTGTATGGTTCCTTCCTGGTGTTTTCAGTCCTATATTAGTTTGCTTTTTCTTAATATCCTTAAAGTTTGAATAAATCCATTGTCCCTAAAACCGTAAGTATAGCATTGTGCTGTCTTGTACCTACCTGACATTTTCAGTCCTATACCAGCTTCCTTTTATTTATTATCCTACGAGTTTGTCTAAATATTTTCATTGTCCCTAAAACCGTTAGCACAATGCCGCAATATACAGCACAATGCTATACTGTCTGATGCCTGCCTGGCATTTTCAGTCCTATAACCTGCTTGCTCTTCCTAAATCCTAACAATTTCTGTTTCAGAATGTAATGCGTCTCTAAAACTATGTGCTCTTGTGACATTGTGCTGTATGGTGCTTTCCTAACATTTGGAGTCCAATATCCAGCTTGCTCTTAATAACCTAATAGTTTTCATGTCAGAATGTACTGGTTCTCTAAAACTATGTGGTGGTGGTGTGGGTGTGGCATGGCAATGTTCTATATGGTGTCTACCTAAAGTTTTCACTCCGATTTCCAGCTAGCTTTTACTTAATATCCTAATACAGAGATTCTCAAACTTGGTTTTCAAGGCACCTTAATGGTCCAAATTTTAAGTATATCCAGTTCTGTAAGGTGCCTTGCATTATGGCATCATGTGACATGTTGACTTCCTGTAGGGTGTTGTGCGTTTCGTTTAAAATTGTCTGTTTTATATTGTTTACAGACTTTACTTACTAGTATTGTTTCCACTTCTCACTAGGGCAGATACTCTATTGAATGTTGAGGTTTTTGGGTACCTTAAAGAGAAAAGGGTTTGCTTCATCCATTAGCAAATTTGCAAGAGGAAGCCAATGTCTTGAAACACGGAGGACAGCTGTGTGGGTGACATTAAAAGCAAGCATCAGGATCCAGTGCTGCAGACTATTGTGTCTCCGAAGCTGCCGGACTCGATGTTTATTGACTTCGGTGCACAGGTAAATATCTTTTGTATTCGTTTTAGATAATTATATTCCTTTCATATTGTAATAGTTTGTATTGCTGGGTATAACATGTTTTGATGGCTGTATTGTGCCTTGCTAAAGTTGTCAGCCCATATCCATCTTGCTTTTTCTTCATATCCTAATAGTTTGAATATCTGGGTTAAACCAATATTCGGCATCCCTACAACCGTTCGACTTAATTGCCGCTTGCCGTGCGGCAGAGGATTGTGCTATATGGTGCCTTCCTTACGTCTGTCCCATCTCCAGCATGCTTTCATTTTAAATCCTTCTAGTTTGCCTTTCTAAAACTATGCGGTGCTGTACCGTATGGCATGGTGCTGTTATGGTGCTTTCGTACCATTTTAAGTCCCTATCCAGCTTGCTGCTTCTTAATATCCTAATAGTTTGAATATCTGGGTTAAACCCAGTATTCAGCATCCCTACAACCGTTGGACTTAATTGCCACTTGTGCCGGTAGGGTAAGCTTGCTATCGCCGTTAGTATAGGACCATGCTGTGCCGTATAGTGCCGCTTGGCATTGTGCTGTATGGTGCCTTGCAGTATGTCTTCATGTGGTATGTTGACTTTCTGTAGGGTGTTGTGCATTTCAAATTTGCAGTTTTATATTGTTTAGAGGCTTTATTTACTACTGTTGTTTCCACTTCTGACTAGGGAGCTACTCTATTGAATATTGAGGTAATTAATATCTTAACACAAAGGTTCCCAAACTGTCTCTATCGTTCCATGTTTTAAGTATATTCAGTTCTGTACGGAGCCTTGCTGTATGGCGTCGTGTAGACGTGTTGTGCCAGTTATTTGAAGTTGGTAGTTTTATATTGTTTACAGACTGACTTGTATTGTTTCCACTTCTCACTAGGGCAGCTACTCTATTGAATATTGAGGTTTTTGGGTACCTGAAAGAAAATGGTTTGCTTCTTCCATTGGCAATGTCTTCAAATAATCTTGGATGTTCTAGATGGCTCTGTGGTGGGCAATAAAAGCAAGCATCAGGATCCAGTGCTGCAGACTACAGAGTTTCGGATACTGCTGGACAAGATGAGTATTGAGTTCAGTGCACAGGTAAATATATCCTGTATACATTTTGTACAACTAGATTCCTTTCATATCGGAACAGTTTGTATTGCTGGGAGAACCCTTTTTAATGCTCCCTAAAACAGTTAGTTGGCATCATGCTCTTTGGTGTTTTGCCGTATAGAAATACAAGGTATGGCATTGTGCAGTATAGTGCCTTCCTTGTGTTTTCAGTCCTATATCCTGCTTGCTCTTCCCTAATATCGTAATAGTTTGTATTTCTGGGTGTAATTTATTATCACCGTCCTTAATACCGTTAGTATGGCACCATGCTGTGTGGTGCTTTGCCGTATGGCACAGTGCGGCTTTTGCATTATGCAGTATTGTGCTTTACTGACGTGGTCAGCCCCATATCCAGCTTGCTTTTACTTTAATATCCTAATAGGTTACACCTAGCAGTAGAAACTATTATCATTGTCCCTACATCCATAACATCATGCTGTGCCGTTTTGGCACGTCATTGTGCTGTATGGTTCCTTCCTGGTGTTTTCAGTCCTATATTAGCTTGCTTTTTCTTAATATCCTTAAAGTTTAAATAAATCCATCGTCCCTAAAACCGTAAGTATAGCATTGTGCTGTACATTGCGACATTGTGCTGTCTGATGCCTACCTGGCATTTTCAGTCCTATACCAGCTTCCTTTTACTTATTATCCTACGAGTTTGTCTAAATATTTTCATTGTCCCTAAAACCGTAAGTATAGCATTGTGCTGTATATTGCGGCATTGTGCTTTCTGATGCCTGCCTGGCATTTTCAGTCCTATAACCTGCTTGCTCTTCCTAAATCCTAACAATTTCTGTTTCAGAATGTAATGCGTCTCTAAAACTATGTGCTCTTGTGCCATATGGTGTGACATTGTGCTGTATGATGCTTTCCTAACATTTTGAGTCCAGTATCCAGCTTGCTCTTAATATCCTAATAGTTTTCATGTCAGAATGTACTGGTTCTCTAAAAGTATGTGGTGGTGTGCAGTGTGGCATGGCAATGTTCTGTATGGTGTCTACCTAAAGATTTCACTCCGATTTCCAGCTGGCTTTTACTTAGTATCCTAATACAGAGATTCTCAAACTTGCTTTTCAAGGCACCTTCCTGGTGTTTTCAGTCCTATATCAGCCTGCTATTTCTTATCCTAAAGTTTGTCTAAATAAATCCATCTTCCCTAAAACCGTAAGCATAGCATTGTGCTGTACATTGCGTCATGGTGCTGTCTGGTGCCTACCTTGCATTTTCAGTCCTATATCCTGCTTGCTCTTTCTTAATATCGTAATAGTTTGTATTTCTGGGTGTAATTTATTATCACCGTCCTGAATACCGTTAGTATGGCATCATGCTGTGTGGTGCTTTGCCGTATGGCACTGTGCGGCTTTTGCATTATGCAGTATTGTGCTTTACTGACGTGGTCAGCCCCATATCCAGCTTGCTTTTACTTTAATATCCTAATAGGTTACACCTAGCAGTAGAAACTATTATCATTGTCCCTACATCCATAACAACATGCTGTGCCGTTTTGGCACGTCATTATGCTGTATGGTTCCTTCCTGGTGTTTTCAGTCCTAGATTAGTTTGCTTTTTCTTAATATCCTTAAAGTTTGAATAAATCCATTGTCCCTAAAACCGTAAGTATAGCATTGTGCTGTCTTGTGCCTACCTGGCATTTTCAGTCCTATACCAGCTTCCTTTTATTTATTATCCTACGAGTTTGTCTAAATATTTTCATTGTCCCTAAAACCGTAAGTATAGCATTGTGCTGTATATTGCGGCATTGTGCTGTCTGATGCCTGCCTGCCATTTTCAGTCCTCTAACCTGCTTGCTCTTCCTAAATCCTAACAATTTCCGTTTCAGAATGTAATGCGTCTCTAAAACTATGTGCTCTTGTGCCATGTGGTGTGACATTGTGCTGTATGGTGCTTTCCTAACATTTTGAGTCCAGTATCCAGCTTGCTCTTAATAGTTTTCATGTTAGAATGTACTGGTTCTCTAAAACTATGTGGTGTCGTGCGGTGTGGCATGGCAATGTTCTGTATGGTGTCTACCTAAAGTTTTCACTCCGATTTCCAGCTAGCTTTTACTTAATATCCTAATACAGAGATTCTTAAACTTGCTTTTCAAGGCACCTTCCTGGTGTTTTCAGTCCTATATCAGCCTGCTATTTCTTAATAATTATCCTAAAAGTTTGAATAAATCCATCGTCCCTAAAACCATAAGTATAGCATTGTGCTGTACATTGCGGCATTGTGCTGTCTTGTGCCTACCTGGCATTTACAGTCCTACATCCTGCTTGCTCTTCCCTAATATTGTAATAGTTTGTATTTCTGGGTGTAATTTATTATCACCGTCCTTAATACCGTTAGTATGGCACCATGCTGTGTGGTGCTTTGCCGTATGGCACTGTGCGGCTTTTGCATTATGCAGTATTGTGCTTTACTGACGTGGTCAGCCCCATATCCAGCTTGCTTTTACTTTAATATCCTAATAGGTTACACCTAGCAGTAGAAACTATTATCATTGTCCCTACATCCATAACATCATGCTGTGCCGTTTTGGCACGTCATTGTGCTGTATGGTTCCTTCCTGGTGTTTTCAGTCCTATATTAGCTTGCTTTTTCTTAATATCCTTAAAGTTTAAATAAATCCATCGTCCCTAAAACCGTAAGTATAGCATTGTGCTGTACATTGCGACATTGTGCTTTCTATTTTCAGTCCTATACCAGCTTCCTTTTACTTATTATCCTACGAGTTTGTCTAAATATTTTCATTGTCCCTAAAACCGTAAGTATAGCATTGTGCTGTATATTGCGGCATTGTGCTTTCTGATGCCTGCCTGGCATTTTCAGTCCTATAACCTGCTTGCTCTTCCTAAATCCTAACAATTTCTGTTTCAGAATGTAATGCGTCTCTAAAACTATGTGCTCTTGTGCCATATGGTGTGACATTGTGCTGTATGATGCTTTCCTAACATTTTGAGTCCAGTATCCAGCTTGCTCTTAATATCCTAATAGTTTTCATGTCAGAATGTACTGGTTCTCTAAAAGTATGTGGTGGTGTGCAGTGTGGCATGGCAATGTTCTGTATGGTGTCTACCTAAAGATTTCACTCCGATTTCCAGCTGGCTTTTACTTAATATCCTAATACAGAGATTCTCAAACTTACTTTTCAAGGCACCTTCCTGGTGTTTTCAGTCCTATATCAGCCTGCTATTTCTTATCCTAAAAGTTTGTCTAAATAAATCCATCATCCCTAAAACCGTAAGCATAGCATTGTGCTGTACATTGCGTCATGGTGCTGTCTGGTGCCTACCTTGCATTTTCAGTCCTATATCCTGCTTGCTCTTCCTTAATATCATAATAGTTTGTATTTCTGGGTGTAATTTATTATCACCGTCCTGAATACCGTTAGTATGGCATCATGCTGTGTGGTGCTTTGCCGTATGGCACTGTGCGGCTTTTGCATTATGCAGTATTGTGCTTTACTGACGTGGTCAGCCCCATATCCAGCTTGCTTTTACTTTAATATCCTAATAGGTTACACCTAGCAGTAGAAACTATTATCATTGTCCCTACATCCATAACAACATGCTGTGCCGTTTTGGCACGTCATTGTGCTGTATGGTTCCTTCCTGGTGTTTTCAGTCCTATATTAGTTTGCTTTTTCTTAATATCCTTAAAGTTTGAATAAATCCATTGTCCCTAAAACCGTAAGTATAGCATTGTGCTGTCTTGTGCCTACCTGACATTTTCAGTCCTATACCAGCTTCCTTTTATTTATTATCCTACGAGTTTGTCTAAATATTTTCATTGTCCCTAAAACCGTTAGTATAGCATTGTGCTGTATATTGCGGCATTGTGCTGTCTGATGCCTGCCTGGCATTTTCAGTCCTATAACCTGCTTGCTCTTCCTAAATCCTAACAATTTCTGTTTCAGAATGTAATGCGTCTCTAAAACTATGTGCTCTTGTGACATTGTGCTGTATGGTGCTTTCCTAACATTTGGAGTCCAATATCCAGCTTGCTCTTAATAACCTAATACAGGCCTGGCCAACCTGTGGCTCTCCAGATGTTGTGAAACTACACATCCCAGCATGCCCTGCCACAGTTTTAGCCTTCCCTAATAGCAAAACTGTAGCAAAGCATGATGGGACTTGTAGTTTTACAACAGCTGGAGAGCCACGGGTTGGCCAGGCCTGGAATAGTTTTCATGTCAGAATGTACTGGTTCTCTAAAACTATGTGGTGGTGGTGGTGGTGTGGGTGTGGCATGGCAATGTTCTGTATGGTGTCTACCTAAAGTTTTCACTCCGATTTCCAGCTAGCTTTTACTTAATATCCTAATAGAGATTCTCAAACTTGGTTTTCAAGGCACCTTAATGGTCCAAATTTTAAGTATATCCAGTTCTGTAAGGTGCCTTGCATCATGTGACATGTTGACTTCCTGTAGGGTGTTGTGCGTTTCATTTAAAATTGTCTGTTTTATATTGTTTACAGACTTTACTTACTAGTATTGTTTCCACTTCTCACTAGGGCAGATACTCTATTGAATGTTGAGGTTTTTGGGTACCTGAAAGAGAAAAGGGTTTGCTTCATCCATTAGCAAATTTGCAAGAGGAAGCCAATGTCTTGAAACACGGAGGACAGCTGTGTGGGTGACATTAAAAGCAAGCATCAGGATCCAGTGCTGCAGACTATTGTGTCTCCGAAGCTGCCGGACTCAATGTTTATTGACTTCGGTGCACAGGTAAATATCTTTTGTATTCGTTTTAGATAACTATATTCCTTTCATATTGTAATAGTTTGTATTGCTGGGTATAACATGTTTTGATGGCTGTATTGTGCCTTGCTGAAGTTGTCAGCCCATATCCATCTTGCTTTTTCTTCATATCCTAATAGTTTGAATATCTGGGTTAAACCAATATTCGGCATCCCTACAACCGTTCGACTTAATTGCCGCTTGCCGTGCGGCAGAGGATTGTGCTATATGGTGCCTTCCTTACGTCTGTCCCATCTCCAGCATGCTTTCATTTTAAATCCTTCTAGTTTGCCTTTCTAAAACTATGCGGTGCTGTACCGTATGGCATGGTGCTGTTATGGTGCTTTCGTACCATTTTAAGTCCCTATCCAGCTTGCTGCTTCTTAATATCCTAATAGTTTGAATATCTGGGTTAAACCCAGTATTCAGCATCCCTACAACCGTTGGACTTAATTGCCACTTGTGCCGGTAGGGTAAGCTTGCTATCGCCGTTAGTATAGGACCATGCTGTGCCGTATAGTGCCGCTTGGCATTGTGCTGTATGGTGCCTTGCAGTATGTCTTCATGTGGTATGTTGACTTTCTGTAGGGTGTTGTGCATTTCAAATTTGCAGTTTTATATTGTTTAGAGGCTTTATTTACTACTGTTGTTTCCACTTCTGACTAGGGAGCTACTCTATTGAATATTGAGGTAATTAATATCTTAACACAAAGGTTCCCAAACTGTCTCTATCGTTCCATGTTTTAAGTATATTCAGTTCTGTACGGAGCCTTGCTGTATGGCGTCGTGTAGACGTGTTGTGCCAGTTATTTGAAGTTGGTAGTTTTATATTGTTTACAGACTGACTTGTATTGTTTCCACTTCTCACTAGGGCAGCTACTCTATTGAATATTGAGGTTTTTGGGTACCTGAAAGAAAATGGTTTGCTTCTTCCATTGGCAATGTCTTCAAATAATCTTGGATGTTCTAGATGGCTCTGTGGTGGGCAATAAAAGCAAGCATCAGGATCCAGTGCTGCAGACTACAGAGTTTCGGATACTGCTGGACAAGATGAGTATTGAGTTCAGTGCACAGGTAAATATATCCTGTATACATTTTGTACAACTAGATTCCTTTCATATCGGAACAGTTTGTATTGCTGGGAGAACCCTTTTTAATGCTCCCTAAAACAGTTAGTTGGCATCATGCTCTTTGGTGTTTTGCCGTATAGAAATACAAGGTATGGCATTGTGCAGTATAGTGCCTTCCTTGTGTTTTCAGTCCTATATCCTGCTTGCTCTTCCCTAATATCGTAATAGTTTGTATTTCTGGGTGTAATTTATTATCACCGTCCTTAATACCGTTAGTATGGCACCATGCTGTGTGGTGCTTTGCCGTATGGCACTGTGCGGCTTTTGCATTATGCAGTATTGTGCTTTACTGACGTGGTCAGCCCCATATCCAGCTTGCTTTTACTTTAATATCCTAATAGGTTACACCTAGCAGTAGAAACTATTATCATTGTCCCTACATCCATAACATCATGCTGTGCCGTTTTGGCACGTCATTGTGCTGTATGGTTCCTTCCTGGTGTTTTCAGTCCTATATTAGCTTGCTTTTTCTTAATATCCTTAAAGTTTAAATAAATCCATCGTCCCTAAAACCGTAAGTATAGCATTGTGCTGTAGATTGCGACATTGTGCTTTCTATTTTCAGTCCTATACCAGCTTCCTTTTACTTATTATCCTACGAGTTTGTCTAAATATTTTCATTGTCCCTAAAACCGTAAGTATAGCATTGTGCTGTATATTGCGGCATTGTGCTTTCTGATGCCTGCCTGGCATTTTCAGTCCTATAACCTGCTTGCTCTTCCTAAATCCTAACAATTTCTGTTTCAGAATGTAATGCGTCTCTAAAACTATGTGCTCTTGAGCCATATGGTGTGACATTGTGCTGTATGATGCTTTCCTAACATTTTGAGTCCAGTATCCAGCTTGCTCTTAATATCCTAATAGTTTTCATGTCAGAATGTACTGGTTCTCTAAAAGTATGTGGTGGTGTGCAGTGTGGCATGGCAATGTTCTGTATGGTGTCTACCTAAAGATTTCACTCCGATTTCCAGCTGGCTTTTACTTAATATCCTAATACAGAGATTCTCAAACTTGCTTTTCAAGGCAGTTTCCTGGTGTTTTCAGTCCTATATCAGCCTGCTATTTCTTATCCTAAAGTTTGTCTAAATAAATCCATCGTCCCTAAAACCGTAAGCATAGCATTGTGCTGTACATTGCGTCATGGTGCTGTCTGGTGCCTACCTTGCATTTTCAGTCCTATATCCTGCTTGCTCTTTCTTAATATCGTAATAGTTTGTATTTCTGGGTGTAATTTATTATCACCGTCCTGAATACCGTTAGTATGGCATCATGCTGTGTGGTGCTTTGCCGTATGGCACTGTGCGGCTTTTGCATTATGCAGTATTGTGCTTTACTGACGTGGTCAGCCCCATATCCAGCTTGCTTTTACTTTAATATCCTAATAGGTTACACCTAGCAGTAGAAACTATTATCATTGACCCTTCATCCATAACAACATGCTGTGCCGTTTTGGCACGTCATTGTGCTGTATGGTTCCTTCCTGGTGTTTTCAGTCCTATATTAGTTTGCTTTTTCTTAATATCCTTAAAGTTTGAATAAATCCATTGTCCCTAAAACCGTAAGTATAGCATTGTGCTGTCTTGTACCTACCTGACATTTTCAGTCCTATACCAGCTTCCTTTTATTTATTATCCTACGAGTTTGTCTAAATATTTTCATTGTCCCTAAAACCGTTAGCACAATGCCGCAATATACAGCACAATGCTATACTGTCTGATGCCTGCCTGGCATTTTCAGTCCTATAACCTGCTTGCTCTTCCTAAATCCTAACAATTTCTGTTTCAGAATGTAATGCGTCTCTAAAACTATGTGCTCTTGTGACATTGTGCTGTATGGTGCTTTCCTAACATTTGGAGTCCAATATCCAGCTTGCTCTTAATAACCTAATACAGGCCTGGCCAACCTGTGGCTCTCCAGATGTTGTGAAACTACACATCCCAGCATGCCCTGCCACAGTTTTAGCCTTCCCTAATAGCAAAACTGTAGCAAAGCATGATGGGACTTGTAGTTTTACAACAGCTGGAGAGCCACGGGTTGGCCAGGCCTGGAATAGTTTTCATGTCAGAATGTACTGGTTCTCTAAAACTATGTGGTGGTGGTGTGGGTGTGGCATGGCAATGTTCTATATGGTGTCTACCTAAAGTTTTCACTCCGATTTCCAGCTAGCTTTTACTTAATATCCTAATACAGAGATTCTCAAACTTGGTTTTCAAGGCACCTTAATGGTCCAAATTTTAAGTATATCCAGTTCTGTAAGGTGCCTTGCATTATGGCATCATGTGACATGTTGACTTCCTGTAGGGTGTTGTGCGTTTCGTTTAAAATTGTCTGTTTTATATTGTTTACAGACTTTACTTACTAGTATTGTTTCCACTTCTCACTAGGGCAGATACTCTATTGAATGTTGAGGTTTTTGGGTACCTGAAAGAGAAAAGGGTTTGCTTCATCCATTAGCAAATTTGCAAGAGGAAGCCAATGTCTTGAAACACGGAGGACAGCTGTGTGGGTGACATTAAAAGCAAGCATCAGGATCCAGTGCTGCAGACTATTGTGTCTCCGAAGCTGCCGGACTCGATGTTTATTGACTTCGGTGCACAGGTAAATATCTTTTGTATTCGTTTTAGATAATTATATTCCTTTCATATTGTAATAGTTTGTATTGCTGGGTATAACATGTTTTGATGGCTGTATTGTGCCTTGCTGAAGTTGTCAGCCCATATCCATCTTGCTTTTTCTTCATATCCTAATAGTTTGAATATCTGGGTTAAACCAATATTCGGCATCCCTACAACCGTTCGACTTAATTGCCGCTTGCCGTGCGGCAGAGGATTGTGCTATATGGTGCCTTCCTTACGTCTGTCCCATCTCCAGCATGCTTTCATTTTAAATCCTTCTAGTTTGCCTTTCTAAAACTATGCGGTGCTGTACCGTATGGCATGGTGCTGTTATGGTGCTTTCGTACCATTTTAAGTCCCTATCCAGCTTGCTGCTTCTTAATATCCTAATAGTTTGAATATCTGGGTTAAACCCAGTATTCAGCATCCCTACAACCGTTGGACTTAATTGCCACTTGTGCCGGTAGGGTAAGCTTGCTATCGCCGTTAGTATAGGACCATGCTGTGCCGTATAGTGCCGCTTGGCATTGTGCTGTATGGTGCCTTGCAGTATGTCTTCATGTGGTATGTTGACTTTCTGTAGGGTGTTGTGCATTTCAAATTTGCAGTTTTATATTGTTTAGAGGCTTTATTTACTACTGTTGTTTCCACTTCTGACTAGGGAGCTACTCTATTGAATATTGAGGTAATTAATATCTTAACACAAAGGTTCCCAAACTGTCTCTATCGTTCCATGTTTTAAGTATATTCAGTTCTGTACGGAGCCTTGCTGTATGGCGTCGTGTAGACGTGTTGTGCCAGTTATTTGAAGTTGGTAGTTTTATATTGTTTACAGACTGACTTGTATTGTTTCCACTTCTCACTAGGGCAGCTACTCTATTGAATATTGAGGTTTTTGGGTACCTGAAAGAAAATGGTTTGCTTCTTCCATTGGCAATGTCTTCAAATAATCTTGGATGTTCTAGATGGCTCTGTGGTGGGCAATAAAAGCAAGCATCAGGATCCAGTGCTGCAGACTACAGAGTTTCGGATACTGCTGGACAAGATGAGTATTGAGTTCAGTGCACAGGTAAATATATCCTGTATACATTTTGTACAACTAGATTCCTTTCATATCGGAACAGTTTGTATTGCTGGGAGAACCCTTTTTAATGCTCCCTAAAACAGTTAGTTGGCATCATGCTCTTTGGTGTTTTGCCGTATAGAAATACAAGGTATGGCATTGTGCAGTATAGTGCCTTCCTTGTGTTTTCAGTCCTATATCCTGCTTGCTCTTCCCTAATATCGTAATAGTTTGTATTTCTGGGTGTAATTTATTATCACCGTCCTTAATACCGTTAGTATGGCACCATGCTGTGTGGTGCTTTGCCGTATGGCACAGTGCGGCTTTTGCATTATGCAGTATTGTGCTTTACTGACGTGGTCAGCCCCATATCCAGCTTGCTTTTACTTTAATATCCTAATAGGTTACACCTAGCAGTAGAAACTATTATCATTGTCCCTACATCCATAACATCATGCTGTGCCGTTTTGGCACGTCATTGTGCTGTATGGTTCCTTCCTGGTGTTTTCAGTCCTATATTAGCTTGCTTTTTCTTAATATCCTTAAAGTTTAAATAAATCCATCGTCCCTAAAACCGTAAGTATAGCATTGTGCTGTACATTGCGACATTGTGCTGTCTGATGCCTACCTGGCATTTTCAGTCCTATACCAGCTTCCTTTTACTTATTATCCTACGAGTTTGTCTAAATATTTTCATTGTCCCTAAAACCGTAAGTATAGCATTGTGCTGTATATTGCGGCATTGTGCTTTCTGATGCCTGCCTGGCATTTTCAGTCCTATAACCTGCTTGCTCTTCCTAAATCCTAACAATTTCTGTTTCAGAATGTAATGCGTCTCTAAAACTATGTGCTCTTGTGCCATATGGTGTGACATTGTGCTGTATGATGCTTTCCTAACATTTTGAGTCCAGTATCCAGCTTGCTCTTAATATCCTAATAGTTTTCATGTCAGAATGTACTGGTTCTCTAAAAGTATGTGGTGGTGTGCAGTGTGGCATGGCAATGTTCTGTATGGTGTCTACCTAAAGATTTCACTCCGATTTCCAGCTGGCTTTTACTTAATATCCTAATACAGAGATTCTCAAACTTGCTTTTCAAGGCACCTTCCTGGTGTTTTCAGTCCTATATCAGCCTGCTATTTCTTATCCTAAAGTTTGTCTAAATAAATCCATCTTCCCTAAAACCGTAAGCATAGCATTGTGCTGTACATTGCGTCATGGTGCTGTCTGGTGCCTACCTTGCATTTTCAGTCCTATATCCTGCTTGCTCTTTCTTAATATCGTAATAGTTTGTATTTCTGGGTGTAATTTATTATCACCGTCCTGAATACCGTTAGTATGGCATCATGCTGTGTGGTGCTTTGCCGTATGGCACTGTGCGGCTTTTGCATTATGCAGTATTGTGCTTTACTGACGTGGTCAGCCCCATATCCAGCTTGCTTTTACTTTAATATCCTAATAGGTTACACCTAGCAGTAGAAACTATTATCATTGTCCCTACATCCATAACAACATGCTGTGCCGTTTTGGCACGTCATTATGCTGTATGGTTCCTTCCTGGTGTTTTCAGTCCTAGATTAGTTTGCTTTTTCTTAATATCCTTAAAGTTTGAATAAATCCATTGTCCCTAAAACCGTAAGTATAGCATTGTGCTGTCTTGTGCCTACCTGGCATTTTCAGTCCTATACCAGCTTCCTTTTATTTATTATCCTACGAGTTTGTCTAAATATTTTCATTGTCCCTAAAACCGTAAGTATAGCATTGTGCTGTATATTGCGGCATTGTGCTGTCTGATGCCTGCCTGCCATTTTCAGTCCTCTAACCTGCTTGCTCTTCCTAAATCCTAACAATTTCCGTTTCAGAATGTAATGCGTCTCTAAAACTATGTGCTCTTGTGCCATGTGGTGTGACATTGTGCTGTATGGTGCTTTCCTAACATTTTGAGTCCAGTATCCAGCTTGCTCTTAATAGTTTTCATGTTAGAATGTACTGGTTCTCTAAAACTATGTGGTGTCGTGCGGTGTGGCATGGCAATGTTCTGTATGGTGTCTACCTAAAGTTTTCACTCCGATTTCCAGCTAGCTTTTACTTAATATCCTAATACAGAGATTCTTAAACTTGCTTTTCAAGGCACCTTCCTGGTGTTTTCAGTCCTATATCAGCCTGCTATTTCTTAATAATTATCCTAAAAGTTTGAATAAATCCATCGTCCCTAAAACCATAAGTATAGCATTGTGCTGTACATTGCGGCATTGTGCTGTCTTGTGCCTACCTGGCATTTACAGTCCTACATCCTGCTTGCTCTTCCCTAATATTGTAATAGTTTGTATTTCTGGGTGTAATTTATTATCACCGTCCTTAATACCGTTAGTATGGCACCATGCTGTGTGGTGCTTTGCCGTATGGCACTGTGCGGCTTTTGCATTATGCAGTATTGTGCTTTACTGACGTGGTCAGCCCCATATCCAGCTTGCTTTTACTTTAATATCCTAATAGGTTACACCTAGCAGTAGAAACTATTATCATTGTCCCTACATCCATAACAACATGCTGTGCCGTTTTGGCACGTCATTGTGCTGTATGGTTCCTTCCTGGTGTTTTCAGTCCTATATTAGTTTGCTTTTTCTTAATATCCTTAAAGTTTGAATAAATCCATTGTCCCTAAAACCATAAGTATAGCATTGTGCTGTCTTGTGCCTACCTGGCATTTTCAGTCCTATACCAGCTTCCTTTTATTTATTATCCTACGAGTTTGTCTAAATATTTTCATTGTCCCTAAAACCGTAAGTATAGCATTGTGCTGTATATTGCGGCATTGTGCTGTCTGATGCCTGCCTGGCATTTTCAGTCCTATAACCTGCTTGCTCTTCCTAAATCCTAACAATTTCTGTTTCAGAATGTAATGCGTCTCTAAAACTATGTGCTCTTGTGCCATATGGTGTGACATTGTGCTGTATGATGCTTTCCTAACATTTTGAGTCCAGTATCCAGCTTGCTCTTAATATCCTAATAGTTTTCATGTCAGAATGTACTGGTTCTCTAAAAGTATGTGGTGGTGTACAGTGTGGCATGGCAATGTTTTGTATGGTGTCTACCTAAAGATTTCACTCCGATTTCCAGCTGGCTTTTACTTAATATCCTAATACAGAGATTCTCAAACTTGCTTTTCAAGGCACCTTCCTGGTGTTTTCAGTCCTATATCAGCCTGCTATTTCTTATCCTAAAAGTTTGTCTAAATAAATCCATCGTCCCTAAAACCGTAAGCATAGCATTGTGCTGTACATTGCGTCATGTTGCTGTCTGGTGCCTACCTTGCATTTTCAATCCTATATCCTGCTTGCTCTTCCTTAATATCATAATAGTTTGTATTTCTGGGTGTAATTTATTATCACCGTCCTGAATACCGTTAGTATGGCATCATGCTGTGTGGTGCTTTGCCGTATGGCACTGTGCGGCTTTTGCATTATGCAGTATTGTGCTTTACTGACGTGGTCAGCCCCATATCCAGCTTGCTTTTACTTTAATATCCTAATAGGTTACACCTAGCAGTAGAAACTATTATCATTGACCCTTCATCCATAACAACATGCTGTGCCGTTTTGGCACGTCATTGTGCTGTATGGTTCCTTCCTGGTGTTTTCAGTCCTATATTAGTTTGCTTTTTCTTAATATCCTTAAAGTTTGAATAAATCCATTGTCCCTAAAACCGTAAGTATAGCATTGTGCTGTCTTGTACCTACCTGACATTTTCAGTCCTATACCAGCTTCCTTTTATTTATTATCCTACGAGTTTGTCTAAATATTTTCATTGTCCCTAAAACCGTTAGCACAATGCCGCAATATACAGCACAATGCTATACTGTCTGATGCCTGCCTGGCATTTTCAGTCCTATAACCTGCTTGCTCTTCCTAAATCCTAACAATTTCTGTTTCAGAATGTAATGCGTCTCTAAAACTATGTGCTCTTGTGACATTGTGCTGTATGGTGCTTTCCTAACATTTGGAGTCCAATATCCAGCTTGCTCTTAATAACCTAATACAGGCCTGGCCAACCTGTGGCTCTCCAGATGTTGTGAAACTACACATCCCAGCATGCCCTGCCACAGTTTTAGCCTTCCCTAATAGCAAAACTGTAGCAAAGCATGATGGGACTTGTAGTTTTACAACAGCTGGAGAGCCACGGGTTGGCCAGGCCTGGAATAGTTTTCATGTCAGAATGTACTGGTTCTCTAAAACTATGTGGTGGTGGTGTGGGTGTGGCATGGCAATGTTCTATATGGTGTCTACCTAAAGTTTTCACTCCGATTTCCAGCTAGCTTTTACTTAATATCCTAATACAGAGATTCTCAAACTTGGTTTTCAAGGCACCTTAATGGTCCAAATTTTAAGTATATCCAGTTCTGTAAGGTGCCTTGCATTATGGCATCATGTGACATGTTGACTTCCTGTAGGGTGTTGTGCGTTTCGTTTAAAATTGTCTGTTTTATATTGTTTACAGACTTTACTTACTAGTATTGTTTCCACTTCTCACTAGGGCAGATACTCTATTGAATGTTGAGGTTTTTGGGTACCTGAAAGAGAAAAGGGTTTGCTTCATCCATTAGCAAATTTGCAAGAGGAAGCCAATGTCTTGAAACACGGAGGACAGCTGTGTGGGTGACATTAAAAGCAAGCATCAGGATCCAGTGCTGCAGACTATTGTGTCTCCGAAGCTGCCGGACTCGATGTTTATTGACTTCGGTGCACAGGTAAATATCTTTTGTATTCGTTTTAGATAATTATATTCCTTTCATATTGTAATAGTTTGTATTGCTGGGTATAACATGTTTTGATGGCTGTATTGTGCCTTGCTGAAGTTGTCAGCCCATATCCATCTTGCTTTTTCTTCATATCCTAATAGTTTGAATATCTGGGTTAAACCAATATTCGGCATCCCTACAACCGTTCGACTTAATTGCCGCTTGCCGTGCGGCAGAGGATTGTGCTATATGGTGCCTTCCTTACGTCTGTCCCATCTCCAGCATGCTTTCATTTTAAATCCTTCTAGTTTGCCTTTCTAAAACTATGCGGTGCTGTACCGTATGGCATGGTGCTGTTATGGTGCTTTCGTACCATTTTAAGTCCCTATCCAGCTTGCTGCTTCTTAATATCCTAATAGTTTGAATATCTGGGTTAAACCCAGTATTCAGCATCCCTACAACCGTTGGACTTAATTGCCACTTGTGCCGGTAGGGTAAGCTTGCTATCGCCGTTAGTATAGGACCATGCTGTGCCGTATAGTGCCGCTTGGCATTGTGCTGTATGGTGCCTTGCAGTATGTCTTCATGTGGTATGTTGACTTTCTGTAGGGTGTTGTGCATTTCAAATTTGCAGTTTTATATTGTTTAGAGGCTTTATTTACTACTGTTGTTTCCACTTCTGACTAGGGAGCTACTCTATTGAATATTGAGGTAATTAATATCTTAACACAAAGGTTCCCAAACTGTCTCTATCGTTCCATGTTTTAAGTATATTCAGTTCTGTACGGAGCCTTGCTGTATGGCGTCGTGTAGACGTGTTGTGCCAGTTATTTGAAGTTGGTAGTTTTATATTGTTTACAGACTGACTTGTATTGTTTCCACTTCTCACTAGGGCAGCTACTCTATTGAATATTGAGGTTTTTGGGTACCTGAAAGAAAATGGTTTGCTTCTTCCATTGGCAATGTCTTCAAATAATCTTGGATGTTCTAGATGGCTCTGTGGTGGGCAATAAAAGCAAGCATCAGGATCCAGTGCTGCAGACTACAGAGTTTCGGATACTGCTGGACAAGATGAGTATTGAGTTCAGTGCACAGGTAAATATATCCTGTATACATTTTGTACAACTAGATTCCTTTCATATCGGAACAGTTTGTATTGCTGGGAGAACCCTTTTTAATGCTCCCTAAAACAGTTAGTTGGCATCATGCTCTTTGGTGTTTTGCCGTATAGAAATACAAGGTATGGCATTGTGCAGTATAGTGCCTTCCTTGTGTTTTCAGTCCTATATCCTGCTTGCTCTTCCCTAATATCGTAATAGTTTGTATTTCTGGGTGTAATTTATTATCACCGTCCTTAATACCGTTAGTATGGCACCATGCTGTGTGGTGCTTTGCCGTATGGCACAGTGCGGCTTTTGCATTATGCAGTATTGTGCTTTACTGACGTGGTCAGCCCCATATCCAGCTTGCTTTTACTTTAATATCCTAATAGGTTACACCTAGCAGTAGAAACTATTATCATTGTCCCTACATCCATAACATCATGCTGTGCCGTTTTGGCACGTCATTGTGCTGTATGGTTCCTTCCTGGTGTTTTCAGTCCTATATTAGCTTGCTTTTTCTTAATATCCTTAAAGTTTAAATAAATCCATCGTCCCTAAAACCGTAAGTATAGCATTGTGCTGTACATTGCGACATTGTGCTGTCTGATGCCTACCTGGCATTTTCAGTCCTATACCAGCTTCCTTTTACTTATTATCCTACGAGTTTGTCTAAATATTTTCATTGTCCCTAAAACCGTAAGTATAGCATTGTGCTGTATATTGCGGCATTGTGCTTTCTGATGCCTGCCTGGCATTTTCAGTCCTATAACCTGCTTGCTCTTCCTAAATCCTAACAATTTCTGTTTCAGAATGTAATGCGTCTCTAAAACTATGTGCTCTTGTGCCATATGGTGTGACATTGTGCTGTATGATGCTTTCCTAACATTTTGAGTCCAGTATCCAGCTTGCTCTTAATATCCTAATAGTTTTCATGTCAGAATGTACTGGTTCTCTAAAAGTATGTGGTGGTGTGCAGTGTGGCATGGCAATGTTCTGTATGGTGTCTACCTAAAGATTTCACTCCGATTTCCAGCTGGCTTTTACTTAATATCCTAATACAGAGATTCTCAAACTTGCTTTTCAAGGCACCTTCCTGGTGTTTTCAGTCCTATATCAGCCTGCTATTTCTTATCCTAAAGTTTGTCTAAATAAATCCATCTTCCCTAAAACCGTAAGCATAGCATTGTGCTGTACATTGCGTCATGGTGCTGTCTGGTGCCTACCTTGCATTTTCAGTCCTATATCCTGCTTGCTCTTTCTTAATATCGTAATAGTTTGTATTTCTGGGTGTAATTTATTATCACCGTCCTGAATACCGTTAGTATGGCATCATGCTGTGTGGTGCTTTGCCGTATGGCACTGTGCGGCTTTTGCATTATGCAGTATTGTGCTTTACTGACGTGGTCAGCCCCATATCCAGCTTGCTTTTACTTTAATATCCTAATAGGTTACACCTAGCAGTAGAAACTATTATCATTGTCCCTACATCCATAACAACATGCTGTGCCGTTTTGGCACGTCATTATGCTGTATGGTTCCTTCCTGGTGTTTTCAGTCCTAGATTAGTTTGCTTTTTCTTAATATCCTTAAAGTTTGAATAAATCCATTGTCCCTAAAACCGTAAGTATAGCATTGTGCTGTCTTGTGCCTACCTGGCATTTTCAGTCCTATACCAGCTTCCTTTTATTTATTATCCTACGAGTTTGTCTAAATATTTTCATTGTCCCTAAAACCGTAAGTATAGCATTGTGCTGTATATTGCGGCATTGTGCTGTCTGATGCCTGCCTGCCATTTTCAGTCCTCTAACCTGCTTGCTCTTCCTAAATCCTAACAATTTCCGTTTCAGAATGTAATGCGTCTCTAAAACTATGTGCTCTTGTGCCATGTGGTGTGACATTGTGCTGTATGGTGCTTTCCTAACATTTTGAGTCCAGTATCCAGCTTGCTCTTAATAGTTTTCATGTTAGAATGTACTGGTTCTCTAAAACTATGTGGTGTCGTGCGGTGTGGCATGGCAATGTTCTGTATGGTGTCTACCTAAAGTTTTCACTCCGATTTCCAGCTAGCTTTTACTTAATATCCTAATACAGAGATTCTTAAACTTGCTTTTCAAGGCACCTTCCTGGTGTTTTCAGTCCTATATCAGCCTGCTATTTCTTAATAATTATCCTAAAAGTTTGAATAAATCCATCGTCCCTAAAACCATAAGTATAGCATTGTGCTGTACATTGCGGCATTGTGCTGTCTTGTGCCTACCTGGCATTTACAGTCCTACATCCTGCTTGCTCTTCCCTAATATTGTAATAGTTTGTATTTCTGGGTGTAATTTATTATCACCGTCCTTAATACCGTTAGTATGGCACCATGCTGTGTGGTGCTTTGCCGTATGGCACTGTGCGGCTTTTGCATTATGCAGTATTGTGCTTTACTGACGTGGTCAGCCCCATATCCAGCTTGCTTTTACTTTAATATCCTAATAGGTTACACCTAGCAGTAGAAACTATTATCATTGTCCCTACATCCATAACATCATGCTGTGCCGTTTTGGCACGTCATTGTGCTGTATGGTTCCTTCCTGGTGTTTTCAGTCCTATATTAGCTTGCTTTTTCTTAATATCCTTAAAGTTTAAATAAATCCATCGTCCCTAAAACCGTAAGTATAGCATTGTGCTGTACATTGCGACATTGTGCTTTCTATTTTCAGTCCTATACCAGCTTCCTTTTACTTATTATCCTACGAGTTTGTCTAAATATTTTCATTGTCCCTAAAACCGTAAGTATAGCATTGTGCTGTATATTGCGGCATTGTGCTTTCTGATGCCTGCCTGGCATTTTCAGTCCTATAACCTGCTTGCTCTTCCTAAATCCTAACAATTTCTGTTTCAGAATGTAATGCGTCTCTAAAACTATGTGCTCTTGTGCCATATGGTGTGACATTGTGCTGTATGATGCTTTCCTAACATTTTGAGTCCAGTATCCAGCTTGCTCTTAATATCCTAATAGTTTTCATGTCAGAATGTACTGGTTCTCTAAAAGTATGTGGTGGTGTGCAGTGTGGCATGGCAATGTTCTGTATGGTGTCTACCTAAAGATTTCACTCCGATTTCCAGCTGGCTTTTACTTAATATCCTAATACAGAGATTCTCAAACTTACTTTTCAAGGCACCTTCCTGGTGTTTTCAGTCCTATATCAGCCTGCTATTTCTTATCCTAAAAGTTTGTCTAAATAAATCCATCATCCCTAAAACCGTAAGCATAGCATTGTGCTGTACATTGCGTCATGGTGCTGTCTGGTGCCTACCTTGCATTTTCAGTCCTATATCCTGCTTGCTCTTCCTTAATATCATAATAGTTTGTATTTCTGGGTGTAATTTATTATCACCGTCCTGAATACCGTTAGTATGGCATCATGCTGTGTGGTGCTTTGCCGTATGGCACTGTGCGGCTTTTGCATTATGCAGTATTGTGCTTTACTGACGTGGTCAGCCCCATATCCAGCTTGCTTTTACTTTAATATCCTAAAAGGTTACACCTAGCAGTAGAAACTATTATCATTGTCCCTACATCCATAACAACATGCTGTGCCGTTTTGGCACGTCATTGTGCTGTATGGTTCCTTCCTGGTGTTTTCAGTCCTATATTAGTTTGCTTTTTCTTAATATCCTTAAAGTTTGAATAAATCCATTGTCCCTAAAACCGTAAGTATAGCATTGTGCTGTCTTGTGCCTACCTGACATTTTCAGTCCTATACCAGCTTCCTTTTATTTATTATCCTACGAGTTTGTCTAAATATTTTCATTGTCCCTAAAACCGTTAGTATAGCATTGTGCTGTATATTGCGGCATTGTGCTGTCTGATGCCTGCCTGGCATTTTCAGTCCTATAACCTGCTTGCTCTTCCTAAATCCTAACAATTTCTGTTTCAGAATGTAATGCGTCTCTAAAACTATGTGCTCTTGTGACATTGTGCTGTATGGTGCTTTCCTAACATTTGGAGTCCAATATCCAGCTTGCTCTTAATAACCTAATACAGGCCTGGCCAACCTGTGGCTCTCCAGATGTTGTGAAACTACACATCCCAGCATGCCCTGCCACAGTTTTAGCCTTCCCTAATAGCAAAACTGTAGCAAAGCATGATGGGACTTGTAGTTTTACAACAGCTGGAGAGCCACGGGTTGGCCAGGCCTGGAATAGTTTTCATGTCAGAATGTACTGGTTCTCTAAAACTATGTGGTGGTGGTGTGGGTGTGGCATGGCAATGTTCTGTATGGTGTCTACCTAAAGTTTTCACTCCGATTTCCAGCTAGCTTTTACTTAATATCCTAATACAGAGATTCTCAAACTTGGTTTTCAAGGCACCTTAATGGTCCAAATTTTAAGTATATCCAGTTCTGTAAGGTGCCTTGCATCATGTGACATGTTGACTTCCTGTAGGGTGTTGTGCGTTTCGTTTAAAATTGTCTGTTTTATATTGTTTACAGACTTTACTTACTAGTATTGTTTCCACTTCTCACTAGGGCAGATACTCTATTGAATGTTGAGGTTTTTGGGTACCTGAAAGAGAAAAGGGTTTGCTTCATCCATTAGCAAATTTGCAAGAGGAAGCCAATGTCTTGAAACACGGAGGACAGCTGTGTGGGTGACATTAAAAGCAAGCATCAGGATCCAGTGCTGCAGACTATTGTGTCTCCGAAGCTGCCGGACTCAATGTTTATTGACTTCGGTGCACAGGTAAATATCTTTTGTATTCGTTTTAGATAACTATATTCCTTTCATATTGTAATAGTTTGTATTGCTGGGTATAACATGTTTTGATGGCTGTATTGTGCCTTGCTGAAGTTGTCAGCCCATATCCATCTTGCTTTTTCTTCATATCCTAATAGTTTGAATATCTGGGTTAAACCAATATTCGGCATCCCTACAACCGTTAGACTTAATTGCCGCTTGCCGTGCGGCAGAGGATTGTGCTATATGGTG
Source organism: Pseudophryne corroboree (assembly GCF_028390025.1). Taxonomy (NCBI): domain Eukaryota; kingdom Metazoa; phylum Chordata; class Amphibia; order Anura; family Myobatrachidae; genus Pseudophryne; species Pseudophryne corroboree. The sequence continues at coordinate 243,343,510 of NC_086446.1, forward strand.
CCTTCCTTACGTCTGTCCCATCTCCAGCATGCTTTCATTTTAAATCCTTCTAGTTTGCCTTTCTAAAACTATGCGGTGCTGTACCGTATGGCATGGTGCTGTTATGGTGCTTTCGTACCATTTTAAGTCCCTATCCAGCTTGCTGCTTCTTAATATCCTAATAGTTTGAATATCTGGGTTAAACCCAGTATTCAGCATCCCTACAACCGTTGGACTTAATTGCCACTTGTGCCGGTAGGGTAAGCTTGCTATCGCCGTTAGTATAGGACCATGCTGTGCTGTATAGTGCCACTTGGCATTGTGCTGTATGGTGCCTTGCTGTATGTCTTCATGTGGTATGTTGACTTTCTGTAGGGTGTTGTGCATTTCAAATTTGCAGTTTTATATTGTTTAGAGGCTTTATTTACTACTGTTGTTTCCACTTCTGACTAGGGAGCTACTCTATTGAATATTGAGGTAATTAATATCTTAACACAAAGGTTCCCAAACTGTCTCTATCGTTCCATGTTTTAAGTATATTCAGTTCTGTACGGAGCCTTGCTGTATGGCGTCGTGTAGACGTGTTGTGCCAGTTATTTGAAGTTGGTAGTTTTATATTGTTTACAGACTGACTTGTATTGTTTCCACTTCTCACTAGGGCAGCTACTCTATTGAATATTGAGGTTTTTGGGTACCTGAAAGAAAATGGTTTGCTTCTTCCATTGGCAATGTCTTCAAATAATCTTGGATGTTCTAGATGGCTCTGTGGTGGGCAATAAAAGCAAGCATCAGGATCCAGTGCTGCAGACTACAGAGTTTCGGATACTGCTGGACAAGATGAGTATTGAGTTCAGTGCACAGGTAAATATATCCTGTATACATTTTGTACAACTAGATTCCTTTCATATCGGAACAGTTTGTATTGCTGGGAGAACCCTTTTTAATGCTCCCTAAAACAGTTAGTTGGCATCATGCTCTTTGGTGTTTTGCCGTATAGAAATACAAGGTATGGCATTGTGCAGTATAGTGCCTTCCTTGTGTTTTCAGTCCTATATCCTGCTTGCTCTTCCCTAATATCGTAATAGTTTGTATTTCTGGGTGTAATTTATTATCACCGTCCTTAATACCGTTAGTATGGCACCATGCTGTGTGGTGCTTTGCCGTATGGCACTGTGCGGCTTTTGCATTATGCAGTATTGTGCTTTACTGACGTGGTCAGCCCCATATCCAGCTTGCTTTTACTTTAATATCCTAATAGGTTACACCTAGCAGTAGAAACTATTATCATTGTCCCTACATCCATAACATCATGCTGTGCCGTTTTGGCACGTCATTGTGCTGTATGGTTCCTTCCTGGTGTTTTCAGTCCTATATTAGCTTGCTTTTTCTTAATATCCTTAAAGTTTAAATAAATCCATCGTCCCTAAAACCGTAAGTATAGCATTGTGCTGTAGATTGCGACATTGTGCTTTCTATTTTCAGTCCTATACCAGCTTCCTTTTACTTATTATCCTACGAGTTTGTCTAAATATTTTCATTGTCCCTAAAACCGTAAGTATAGCATTGTGCTGTATATTGCGGCATTGTGCTTTCTGATGCCTGCCTGGCATTTTCAGTCCTATAACCTGCTTGCTCTTCCTAAATCCTAACAATTTCTGTTTCAGAATGTAATGCGTCTCTAAAACTATGTGCTCTTGAGCCATATGGTGTGACATTGTGCTGTATGATGCTTTCCTTACATTTTGAGTCCAGTATCCAGCTTGCTCTTAATATCCTAATAGTTTTCATGTCAGAATGTACTGGTTCTCTAAAAGTATGTGGTGGTGTGCAGTGTGGCATGGCAATGTTCTGTATGGTGTCTACCTAAAGATTTCACTCCGATTTCCAGCTGGCTTTTACTTAATATCCTAATACAGAGATTCTCAAACTTGCTTTTCAAGGCAGTTTCCTGGTGTTTTCAGTCCTATATCAGCCTGCTATTTCTTATCCTAAAGTTTGTCTAAATAAATCCATCGTCCCTAAAACCGTAAGCATAGCATTGTGCTGTACATTGCGTCATGGTGCTGTCTGGTGCCTACCTTGCATTTTCAGTCCTATATCCTGCTTGCTCTTTCTTAATATCGTAATAGTTTGTATTTCTGGGTGTAATTTATTATCACCGTCCTGAATACCGTTAGTATGGCATCATGCTGTGTGGTGCTTTGCCGTATGGCACTGTGCGGCTTTTGCATTATGCAGTATTGTGCTTTACTGACGTGGTCAGCCCCATATCCAGCTTGCTTTTACTTTAATATCCTAATAGGTTACACCTAGCAGTAGAAACTATTATCATTGTCCCTACATCCATAACAACATGCTGTGCCGTTTTGGCACGTCATTATGCTGTATGGTTCCTTCCTGGTGTTTTCAGTCCTAGATTAGTTTGCTTTTTCTTAATATCCTTAAAGTTTGAATAAATCCATTGTCCCTAAAACCGTAAGTATAGCATTGTGCTGTCTTGTGCCTACCTGGCATTTTCAGTCCTATACCAGCTTCCTTTTATTTATTATCCTACGAGTTTGTCTAAATATTTTCATTGTCCCTAAAACCGTAAGTATAGCATTGTGCTGTATATTGCGGCATTGTGCTGTCTGATGCCTGCCTGCCATTTTCAGTCCTCTAACCTGCTTGCTCTTCCTAAATCCTAACAATTTCCGTTTCAGAATGTAATGCGTCTCTAAAACTATGTGCTCTTGTGCCATGTGGTGTGACATTGTGCTGTATGGTGCTTTCCTAACATTTTGAGTCCAGTATCCAGCTTGCTCTTAATAGTTTTCATGTTAGAATGTACTGGTTCTCTAAAACTATGTGGTGTCGTGCGGTGTGGCATGGCAATGTTCTGTATGGTGTCTACCTAAAGTTTTCACTCCGATTTCCAGCTAGCTTTTACTTAATATCCTAATACAGAGATTCTTAAACTTGCTTTTCAAGGCACCTTCCTGGTGTTTTCAGTCCTATATCAGCCTGCTATTTCTTAATAATTATCCTAAAAGTTTGAATAAATCCATCGTCCCTAAAACCATAAGTATAGCATTGTGCTGTACATTGCGGCATTGTGCTGTCTTGTGCCTACCTGGCATTTACAGTCCTACATCCTGCTTGCTCTTCCCTAATATTGTAATAGTTTGTATTTCTGGGTGTAATTTATTATCACCGTCCTTAATACCGTTAGTATGGCACCATGCTGTGTGGTGCTTTGCCGTATGGCACTGTGCGGCTTTTGCATTATGCAGTATTGTGCTTTACTGACGTGGTCAGCCCCATATCCAGCTTGCTTTTACTTTAATATCCTAATAGGTTACACCTAGCAGTAGAAACTATTATCATTGTCCCTACATCCATAACATCATGCTGTGCCGTTTTGGCACGTCATTGTGCTGTATGGTTCCTTCCTGGTGTTTTCAGTCCTATATTAGCTTGCTTTTTCTTAATATCCTTAAAGTTTAAATAAATCCATCGTCCCTAAAACCGTAAGTATAGCATTGTGCTGTACATTGCGACATTGTGCTTTCTATTTTCAGTCCTATACCAGCTTCCTTTTACTTATTATCCTACGAGTTTGTCTAAATATTTTCATTGTCCCTAAAACCGTAAGTATAGCATTGTGCTGTATATTGCGGCATTGTGCTTTCTGATGCCTGCCTGGCATTTTCAGTCCTATAACCTGCTTGCTCTTCCTAAATCCTAACAATTTCTGTTTCAGAATGTAATGCGTCTCTAAAACTATGTGCTCTTGTGCCATATGGTGTGACATTGTGCTGTATGATGCTTTCCTAACATTTTGAGTCCAGTATCCAGCTTGCTCTTAATATCCTAATAGTTTTCATGTCAGAATGTACTGGTTCTCTAAAAGTATGTGGTGGTGTGCAGTGTGGCATGGCAATGTTCTGTATGGTGTCTACCTAAAGATTTCACTCCGATTTCCAGCTGGCTTTTACTTAATATCCTAATACAGAGATTCTCAAACTTACTTTTCAAGGCACCTTCCTGGTGTTTTCAGTCCTATATCAGCCTGCTATTTCTTATCCTAAAAGTTTGTCTAAATAAATCCATCATCCCTAAAACCGTAAGCATAGCATTGTGCTGTACATTGCGTCATGGTGCTGTCTGGTGCCTACCTTGCATTTTCAGTCCTATATCCTGCTTGCTCTTCCTTAATATCATAATAGTTTGTATTTCTGGGTGTAATTTATTATCACCGTCCTGAATACCGTTAGTATGGCATCATGCTGTGTGGTGCTTTGCCGTATGGCACTGTGCGGCTTTTGCATTATGCAGTATTGTGCTTTACTGACGTGGTCAGCCCCATATCCAGCTTGCTTTTACTTTAATATCCTAAAAGGTTACACCTAGCAGTAGAAACTATTATCATTGTCCCTACATCCATAACAACATGCTGTGCCGTTTTGGCACGTCATTGTGCTGTATGGTTCCTTCCTGGTGTTTTCAGTCCTATATTAGTTTGCTTTTTCTTAATATCCTTAAAGTTTGAATAAATCCATTGTCCCTAAAACCGTAAGTATAGCATTGTGCTGTCTTGTGCCTACCTGACATTTTCAGTCCTATACCAGCTTCCTTTTATTTATTATCCTACGAGTTTGTCTAAATATTTTCATTGTCCCTAAAACCGTTAGTATAGCATTGTGCTGTATATTGCGGCATTGTGCTGTCTGATGCCTGCCTGGCATTTTCAGTCCTATAACCTGCTTGCTCTTCCTAAATCCTAACAATTTCTGTTTCAGAATGTAATGCGTCTCTAAAACTATGTGCTCTTGTGACATTGTGCTGTATGGTGCTTTCCTAACATTTGGAGTCCAATATCCAGCTTGCTCTTAATAACCTAATACAGGCCTGGCCAACCTGTGGCTCTCCAGATGTTGTGAAACTACACATCCCAGCATGCCCTGCCACAGTTTTAGCCTTCCCTAATAGCAAAACTGTAGCAAAGCATGATGGGACTTGTAGTTTTACAACAGCTGGAGAGCCACGGGTTGGCCAGGCCTGGAATAGTTTTCATGTCAGAATGTACTGGTTCTCTAAAACTATGTGGTGGTGGTGTGGGTGTGGCATGGCAATGTTCTGTATGGTGTCTACCTAAAGTTTTCACTCCGATTTCCAGCTAGCTTTTACTTAATATCCTAATACAGAGATTCTCAAACTTGGTTTTCAAGGCACCTTAATGGTCCAAATTTTAAGTATATCCAGTTCTGTAAGGTGCCTTGCATCATGTGACATGTTGACTTCCTGTAGGGTGTTGTGCGTTTCGTTTAAAATTGTCTGTTTTATATTGTTTACAGACTTTACTTACTAGTATTGTTTCCACTTCTCACTAGGGCAGATACTCTATTGAATGTTGAGGTTTTTGGGTACCTGAAAGAGAAAAGGGTTTGCTTCATCCATTAGCAAATTTGCAAGAGGAAGCCAATGTCTTGAAACACGGAGGACAGCTGTGTGGGTGACATTAAAAGCAAGCATCAGGATCCAGTGCTGCAGACTATTGTGTCTCCGAAGCTGCCGGACTCAATGTTTATTGACTTCGGTGCACAGGTAAATATCTTTTGTATTCGTTTTAGATAACTATATTCCTTTCATATTGTAATAGTTTGTATTGCTGGGTATAACATGTTTTGATGGCTGTATTGTGCCTTGCTGAAGTTGTCAGCCCATATCCATCTTGCTTTTTCTTCATATCCTAATAGTTTGAATATCTGGGTTAAACCAATATTCGGCATCCCTACAACCGTTAGACTTAATTGCCGCTTGCCGTGCGGCAGAGGATTGTGCTATATGGTGCCTTCCTTACGTCTGTCCCATCTCCAGCATGCTTTCATTTTAAATCCTTCTAGTTTGCCTTTCTAAAACTATGCGGTGCTGTACCGTATGGCATGGTGCTGTTATGGTGCTTTCGTACCATTTTAAGTCCCTATCCAGCTTGCTGCTTCTTAATATCCTAATAGTTTGAATATCTGGGTTAAACCCAGTATTCAGCATCCCTACAACCGTTGGACTTAATTGCCACTTGTGCCGGTAGGGTAAGCTTGCTATCGCCGTTAGTATAGGACCATGCTGTGCTGTATAGTGCCACTTGGCATTGTGCTGTATGGTGCCTTGCTGTATGTCTTCATGTGGTATGTTGACTTTCTGTAGGGTGTTGTGCATTTCAAATTTGCAGTTTTATATTGTTTAGAGGCTTTATTTACTACTGTTGTTTCCACTTCTGACTAGGGAGCTACTCTATTGAATATTGAGGTAATTAATATCTTAACACAAAGGTTCCCAAACTGTCTCTATCGTTCCATGTTTTAAGTATATTCAGTTCTGTACGGAGCCTTGCTGTATGGCGTCGTGTAGACGTGTTGTGCCAGTTATTTGAAGTTGGTAGTTTTATATTGTTTACAGACTGACTTGTATTGTTTCCACTTCTCACTAGGGCAGCTACTCTATTGAATATTGAGGTTTTTGGGTACCTGAAAGAAAATGGTTTGCTTCTTCCATTGGCAATGTCTTCAAATAATCTTGGATGTTCTAGATGGCTCTGTGGTGGGCAATAAAAGCAAGCATCAGGATCCAGTGCTGCAGACTACAGAGTTTCGGATACTGCTGGACAAGATGAGTATTGAGTTCAGTGCACAGGTAAATATATCCTGTATACATTTTGTACAACTAGATTCCTTTCATATCGGAACAGTTTGTATTGCTGGGAGAACCCTTTTTAATGCTCCCTAAAACAGTTAGTTGGCATCATGCTCTTTGGTGTTTTGCCGTATAGAAATACAAGGTATGGCATTGTGCAGTATAGTGCCTTCCTTGTGTTTTCAGTCCTATATCCTGCTTGCTCTTCCCTAATATCGTAATAGTTTGTATTTCTGGGTGTAATTTATTATCACCGTCCTTAATACCGTTAGTATGGCACCATGCTGTGTGGTGCTTTGCCGTATGGCACTGTGCGGCTTTTGCATTATGCAGTATTGTGCTTTACTGACGTGGTCAGCCCCATATCCAGCTTGCTTTTACTTTAATATCCTAATAGGTTACACCTAGCAGTAGAAACTATTATCATTGTCCCTACATCCATAACATCATGCTGTGCCGTTTTGGCACGTCATTGTGCTGTATGGTTCCTTCCTGGTGTTTTCAGTCCTATATTAGCTTGCTTTTTCTTAATATCCTTAAAGTTTAAATAAATCCATCGTCCCTAAAACCGTAAGTATAGCATTGTGCTGTAGATTGCGACATTGTGCTTTCTATTTTCAGTCCTATACCAGCTTCCTTTTACTTATTATCCTACGAGTTTGTCTAAATATTTTCATTGTCCCTAAAACCGTAAGTATAGCATTGTGCTGTATATTGCGGCATTGTGCTTTCTGATGCCTGCCTGGCATTTTCAGTCCTATAACCTGCTTGCTCTTCCTAAATCCTAACAATTTCTGTTTCAGAATGTAATGCGTCTCTAAAACTATGTGCTCTTGAGCCATATGGTGTGACATTGTGCTGTATGATGCTTTCCTAACATTTTGAGTCCAGTATCCAGCTTGCTCTTAATATCCTAATAGTTTTCATGTCAGAATGTACTGGTTCTCTAAAAGTATGTGGTGGTGTGCAGTGTGGCATGGCAATGTTCTGTATGGTGTCTACCTAAAGATTTCACTCCGATTTCCAGCTGGCTTTTACTTAATATCCTAATACAGAGATTCTCAAACTTGCTTTTCAAGGCAGTTTCCTGGTGTTTTCAGTCCTATATCAGCCTGCTATTTCTTATCCTAAAGTTTGTCTAAATAAATCCATCGTCCCTAAAACCGTAAGCATAGCATTGTGCTGTACATTGCGTCATGGTGCTGTCTGGTGCCTACCTTGCATTTTCAGTCCTATATCCTGCTTGCTCTTTCTTAATATCGTAATAGTTTGTATTTCTGGGTGTAATTTATTATCACCGTCCTGAATACCGTTAGTATGGCATCATGCTGTGTGGTGCTTTGCCGTATGGCACTGTGCGGCTTTTGCATTATGCAGTATTGTGCTTTACTGACGTGGTCAGCCCCATATCCAGCTTGCTTTTACTTTAATATCCTAATGGGTTACACCTAGCAGTAGAAACTATTATCATTGTCCCTACATCCATAACATCATGCTGTGCCGTATGGCGCGTCATTGTGCTGTATGGTTCCTTCCTGGTGTTTTCAGTCCTATATTAGTTTGCTTTTTCTTAATATCCTTAAAGTTTGAATAAATCCATTGTCCCTAAAACCGTAAGCATAGCATTGTGCTGTACATTGCGTCATGGTGCTGTCTGGTGCCTACCTTGCATTTTCAGTCCTATATCCTGCTTGCTCTTCCTTAATATCATAATAGTTTGTATTTCTGGGTGTAATTTATTATCACCGTCCTGAATACCGTTAGTATGGCATCATGCTGTGTGGTGCTTTGCCGTATGGCACTGTGCGGCTTTTGCATTATGCAGTATTGTGCTTTACTGACGTGGTCAGCCCCATATCCAGCTTGCTTTTACTTTAATATCCTAATAGGTTACACCTAGCAGTAGAAACTATTATCATTGTCCCTACATCCATAACAACATGCTGTGCCGTTTTGGCACGTCATTATGCTGTATGGTTCCTTCCTGGTGTTTTCAGTCCTATATTAGTTTGCTTTTTCTTAATATCCTTAAAGTTTGAATAAATCCATTGTCCCTAAAACCATAAGTATAGCATTGTGCTGTCTTGTGCCTACCTGGCATTTTCAGTCCTATACCAGCTTCCTTTTATTTATTATCCTACGAGTTTGTCTAAATATTTTCATTGTCCCTAAAACCGTAAGTATAGCATTGTGCTGTATATTGCGGCATTGTGCTGTCTGATGCCTGCCTGGCATTTTCAGTCCTATAACCTGTTTGCTCTTCCTAAATCCTAACAATTTCTGTTTCAGAATGTAATGCGTCTCTAAAACTATGTGCTCTTGTGCCATATGGTGTGACATTGTGCTGTATGATGCTTTCCTAACATTTTGAGTCCAGTATCCAGCTTGCTCTTAATATCCTAATAGTTTTCATGTCAGAATGTACTGGTTCTCTAAAAGTATGTGGTGGTGTACAGTGTGGCATGGCAATGTTCTGTATGGTGTCTACCTAAAGATTTCACTCCGATTACCAGCTGGCTTTTACTTAATATCCTAATACAGAGATTCTCAAACTTGCTTTTCAAGGCACCTTCCTGGTGTTTTCAGTCCTATATCAGCCTGCTATTTCTTATCCTAAAAGTTTGTCTAAATAAATCCATCGTCCCTAAAACCGTAAGCATAGCATTGTGCTGTACATTGCGTCATGTTGCTGTCTGGTGCCTACCTTGCATTTTCAATCCTATATCCTGCTTGCTCTTCCTTAATATCATAATAGTTTGTATTTCTGGGTGTAATTTATTATCACCGTCCTGAATACCGTTAGTATGGCATCATGCTGTGTGGTGCTTTGCCGTATGGCACTGTGCGGCTTTTGCATTATGCAGTATTGTGCTTTACTGACGTGGTCAGCCCCATATCCAGCTTGCTTTTACTTTAATATCCTAATAGGTTACACCTAGCAGTAGAAACTATTATCATTGTCCCTACATCCATAACAACATGCTGTGCCGTTTTGGCACGTCATTGTGCTGTATGGTTCCTTCCTGGTGTTTTCAGTCCTATATTAGTTTGCTTTTTCTTAATATCCTTAAAGTTTGAATAAATCCATTGTCCCTAAAACCGTAAGTATAGCATTGTGCTGTCTTGTACCTACCTGACATTTTCAGTCCTATACCAGCTTCCTTTTATTTATTATCCTACGAGTTTGTCTAAATATTTTCATTGTCCCTAAAACCGTTAGCACAATGCCGCAATATACAGCACAATGCTATACTGTCTGATGCCTGCCTGGCATTTTCAGTCCTATAACCTGCTTGCTCTTCCTAAATCCTAACAATTTCTGTTTCAGAATGTAATGCGTCTCTAAAACTATGTGCTCTTGTGACATTGTGCTGTATGGTGCTTTCCTAACATTTGGAGTCCAATATCCAGCTTGCTCTTAATAACCTAATACAGGCCTGGCCAACCTGTGGCTCTCCAGATGTTGTGAAACTACACATCCCAGCATGCCCTGCCACAATTTTAGCCTTCCCTAATAGCAAAACTGTAGCAAAGCATGATGGGACTTGTAGTTTTACAACAGCTGGAGAGCCACGGGTTGGCCAGGCCTGGTAATAGTTTTCATGTCAGAATGTACTGGTTCTCTAAAACTGTGGTGGTGGTGGTGGTGTGGGTGTGGCATGGCAATGTTCTGTATGGTGTCTACCTAAAGTTTTCACTCCGATTTCCAGCTAGCTTTTACTTAATATCCTAATACAGAGATTCTCAAACTTGGTTTTCAAGGCACCTTAATGGTCCAAATTTTAAGTATATCCAGTTCTGTAAGGTGCCTTGCATTATGGCATCATGTGACATGTTGACTTCCTGTAGGGTGTTGTGCGTTTCGTTTAAAATTGTCTGTTTTATATTGTTTACAGACTTTACTTACTAGTATTGTTTCCACTTCTCACTAGGGCAGATACTCTATTGAATGTTGAGGTTTTTGGGTACCTGAAAGAGAAAAGGGTTTGCTTCATCCATTAGCAAATTTGCAAGAGGAAGCCAATGTCTTGAAACACGGAGGACAGCTGTGTGGGTGACATTAAAAGCAAGCATCAGGATCCAGTGCTGCAGACTATTGTGTCTCCGAAGCTGCCGGACTCAATGTTTATTGACTTCGGTGCACAGGTAAATATCTTTTGTATTCGTTTTAGATAACTATATTCCTTTCATATTGTAATAGTTTGTATTGCTGGGTATAACATGTTTTGATGGCTGTATTGTGCCTTGCTGAAGTTGTCAGCCCATATCCATCTTGCTTTTTCTTCATATCCTAATAGTTTGAATATCTGGGTTAAACCAATATTCAGCATCCCTACAACCGTTAGACTTAATTGCCGCTTGCCGTGCGGCAGAGGATTGTGCTATATGGTGCCTTCCTTACGTCTGTCCCATCTCCAGCATGCTTTCATTTTAAATCCTTCTAGTTTGCCTTTCTAAAACTATGCGGTGCTGTACCGTATGGCATGGTGCTGTTATGGTGCTTTCGTACCATTTTAAGTCCCTATCCAGCTTGCTGCTTCTTAATATCCTAATAGTTTGAATATCTGGGTTAAACCCAGTATTCAGCATCCCTACAACCGTTGGACTTAATTGCCACTTGTGCCGGTAGGGTAAGCTTGCTATCGCCGTTAGTATAGGTCCATGCTGTGCCGTATAGTGCCACTTGGCATTGTGCTGTATGGTGCCTTGCTGTATGTCTTCATGTGGTATGTTGACTTTCTGTAGGGTGTTGTGCATTTCAAATTTGCAGTTTTATATTGTTTAGAGGCTTTATTTACTACTGTTGTTTCCACTTCTGACTAGGGAGCTACTCTATTGAATATTGAGGTAATTAATATCTTAACACAAAGGTTCCCAAACTGTCTCTATCGTTCCATGTTTTAAGTATAATAAGTTCTGTACGGAGCCTTGCTGTATGGCGTCGTGTAGACGTGTTGTGCCAGTTATTTGAAGTTGGTAGTTTTATATTGTTTACAGACTGACTTGTATTGTTTCCACTTCTCACTAGGGCAGCTACTCTATTGAATATTGAGGTTTTTGGGTACCTGAAAGAAAATGGTTTGCTTCTTCCATTGGCAATGTCTTCAAATAATCTTGGATGTTCTAGATGGCTCTGTGGTGGGCAATAAAAGCAAGCATCAGGATCCAGTGCTGCAGACTACAGAGTTTCGGATACTGCTGGACAAGATGAGTATTGAGTTCAGTGCACAGGTAAATATATCCTGTATACATTTTGTACAACTAGATTCCTTTCATATCGGAACAGTTTGTATTGCTGGGAGAACCCTTTTTAATGCTCCCTAAAACAGTTAGTTGGCATCATGCTCTTTGGTGTTTTGCCGTATAGAAATACAAGGTATGGCATTGTGCAGTATAGTGCCTTCCTTGTGTTTTCAGTCCTATATCCTGCTTGCTCTTCCCTAATATCGTAATAGTTTGTATTTCTGGGTGTAATTTATTATCACCGTCCTTAATACCGTTAGTATGGCACCATGCTGTGTGGTGCTTTGCCGTATGGCACTGTGCGGCTTTTGCATTATGCAGTATTGTGCTTTACTGACGTGGTCAGCCCCATATCCAGCTTGCTTTTACTTTAATATCCTAATAGGTTACACCTAGCAGTAGAAACTATTATCATTGTCCCTACATCCATAACATCATGCTGTGCCGTTTTGGCACGTCATTGTGCTGTATGGTTCCTTCCTGGTGTTTTCAGTCCTATATTAGCTTGCTTTTTCTTAATATCCTTAAAGTTTAAATAAATCCATCGTCTCTAAAACCGTAAGTATAGCATTGTGCTGTAGATTGCGACATTGTGCTTTCTATTTTCAGTCCTATACCAGCTTCCTTTTACTTATCCTACGAGTTTGTCTAAATATTTTCATTGTCCCTAAAACCGTAAGTATAGCATTGTGCTGTATATTGCGGCATTGTGCTTTCTGATGCCTGCCTGGCATTTTCAGTCCTATAACCTGCTTGCTCTTCCTAAATCCTAACAATTTCTGTTTCAGAATGTTATGCGTCTCTAAAACTATGTGCTCTTGAGCCATATGGTGTGACATTGTGCTGTATGATGCTTTCCTAACATTTTGAGTCCAGTATCCAGCTTGCTCTTAATATCCTAATAGTTTTCATGTCAGAATGTACTGGTTCTCTAAAAGTATGTGGTGGTGTGCAGTGTGGCATGGCAATGTTCTGTATGGTGTCTACCTAAAGATTTCACTCCGATTTCCAGCTGGCTTTTACTTAATATCCTAATACAGAGATTCTCAAACTTGCTTTTCAAGGCACCTTCCTGGTGTTTTCAGTCCTATATCAGCCTGCTATTTCTTATCCTAAAGTTTGTCTAAATAAATCCATCGTCCCTAAAACCGTAAGCATAGCATTGTGCTGTACATTGCGTCATGGTGCTGTCTGGTGCCTACCTTGCATTTTCAGTCCTATATCCTGCTTGCTCTTTCTTAATATCGTAATAGTTTGTATTTCTGGGTGTAATTTATTATCACCGTCCTGAATATCGTTAGTATGGCATCATGCTGTGTGGTGCTTTGCCGTATGGCACTGTGCGGCTTTTGCATTATGCAGTATTGTGCTTTACTGACGTGGTCAGCCCCATATCCAGCTTGCTTTTACTTTAATATCCTAATGGGTTACACCTAGCAGTAGAAACTATTATCATTGTCCCTACATCCATAACATCATGCTGTGCCGTATGGCGCGTCATTGTGCTGTATGGTTCCTTCCTGGTGTTTTCAGTCCTATATTAGTTTGCTTTTTCTTAATATCCTTAAAGTTTGAATAAATCCATTGTCCCTAAAACCGTAAGTATAGCATTGTGCTGTCTTGTGCCTACCTGGCATTTTCAGTCCTATACCAGCTTCCTTTTACTTATTATCCTACGAGTTTGTCTAAATATTTTCATTGTCCCTAAAACCGTCAGTATAGCATTGTGCTGTATATTGCGGCATTGTGCTGTCTGATGCCTGCCTGCCATTTTCAGTCCTATAACCTGCTTGCTCTTCCTAAATCCTAACAATTTCCGTTTCAGAACGTAATGCGTCTCTAAAACTATGTGCTCTTGTGCCATGTGGTGTGACATTGTGCTGTATGGTGCTTTCCTAACATTTTGAGTCCAGTATCCAGCTTGCTCTTAATAGTTTTCATGTCAGAATGTACTGGTTCTCTAAAACTATGTGGTGTCGTGCGGTGTGGCATGGCAATGTTCTGTATGGTGTCTACCTAAAGTTTTCACTCCGATTTCCAGCTAGCTTTTACTTAATATCCTAATACAGAGATTCTTAAACTTGCTTTTCAAGGCACCTTCCTGGTGTTTTCAGTCCTATATCAGCCTGCTATTTCTTAATAATTATCCTAAAAGTTTGAATAAATCCATCATCCCTAAAACCATAAGTATAGCATTGTGCTGTACATTGCGGCATTGTGCTGTCTTGTGCCTACCTGGCATTTACAGTCCTATATCCTGCTTGCTCTTCCCTAATATTGTAATAGTTTGTATTTCTGGGTGTAATTTATTATCACCGTCCTTAATACCGTTAGTATGGCACCATGCTATGTGGTGCTTTGCCGTATGGCACTGTGCGGCTTTTGCATTATGCAGTATTGTGCTTTACTGACGTGGTCAGCCCCATATCCAGCTTGCTTTTACTTTAATATCCTAATAGGTTACACCTAGCAGTAGAAACTATTATCATTGTCCCTACATCCATAACATCATGCTGTGCCGTTTTGGCACGTCATTGTGCTGTATGGTTCCTTCCTGGTGTTTTCAGTCCTATATTAGTTTGCTTTTTCTTAATATCCTTAAAGTTTGAATAAATCCATTGTCCCTAAAACCGTAAGTATAGCATTGTGCTGTCTTGTGCCTACCTGACATTTTCAGTCCTATACCAGCTTCCTTTTATTTATTATCCTACGAGTTTGTCTAAATATTTTCATTGTCCCTAAAACCGTTAGTATAGCATTGTGCTGTATATTGCGGCATTGTGCTGTCTGATGCCTGCCTGGCATTTTCAGTCCTCTAACCTGCTTGCTCTTCCTAAATCCTAACAATTTCTGTTTCAGAATGTAATGCGTCTCTAAAACTATGTGCTCTTGTGACATTGTGCTGTATGGTGCTTTCCTAACATTTGGAGTCCAATATCCAGCTTGCTCTTAATAACCTAATACAGGCCTGGCCAACCTGTGGCTCTCCAGATGTTGTGAAACTACACATCCCAGCATGCCCTGCCACAGTTTTAGCCTTCCCTAATAGCAAAACTGTAGCAAAGCATGATGGGACTTGTAGTTTTACAACAGCTGGAGAGCCACGGGTTGGCCAGGCCTGGAATAGTTTTCATGTCAGAATGTACTGGTTCTCTAAAACTATGTGGTGGTGGTGTGGGTGTGGCATGGCAATGTTCTGTATGGTGTCTACCTAAAGTTTTCACTCCGATTTCCAGCTAGCTTTTACTTAATATCCTAATACAGAGATTCTCAAACTTGGTTTTCAAGGCACCTTAATGGTCCAAATTTTAAGTATATCCAGTTCTGTAAGGTGCCTTGCATTATGGCATCATGTGACATGTTGACTTCCTGTAGGGTGTTGTGCGTTTCGTTTAAAATTGTCTGTTTTATATTGTTTACAGACTTTACTTACTAGTATTGTTTCCACTTCTCACTAGGGCAGATACTCTATTGAATGTTGAGGTTTTTGGGTACCTGAAAGAGAAAAGGGTTTGCTTCATCCATTAGCAAATTTGCAAGAGGAAGCCAATGTCTTGAAACACGGAGGACAGCTGTGTGGGTGACATTAAAAGCAAGCATCAGGATCCAGTGCTGCAGACTATTGTGTCTCCGAAGCTGCTGGACTCTGTTTATTGACTTCACAATACGTTGTATGGTGTTCTGTGGTGTGACTGGCAGTGTCACAGAAAAATAATAGTATAGTACACTGGGATATAGCACTAAAAAAAATTATTTTTTTTCAATTCTTTTCTTTCTTTTTTTTTTTTACACTGGAGCAGAGTACCTCTAGATTGACAGAGCACCCCTGGATGGACACAGCATGGACAGAGCACCCCTAGCACCTTGATGGACAACAGTGCAGTACCCTGGATAGACAACACAGCACGGACACATCCGCTCACTACAAGCTTTACAGCCGGACTGAAATGGCGCCGATCACCGGGGGCTTTATATAGATTCCATAACCCGCGAGAATACAATAGCAGGAGGATGACGTTTGTCCTCGTTTTGAGACCTGGAGGGAAAACCGAAGCTGGACGCGGATCCTTGCCTTGATCAGGAAGTTTGGGTGGGTCCGGCGGACCCACTCATCTCTAAATATTATCTGCAATTTATTTTCTTAACATGTGAAAAGTGGGGTTGTTGTTATTATCATCCTTTTTCTCCGGCAGAGTCCACAGGTTATCAACAGGATAACAATGGGATATGATGGAGCGACAGCGGATTTGCACAAATCAGTCAAAGCTTTCTGGCCTCCCAGCATGCAACGGGCCCGTCCATATATCCCCACCCCCTGGCTCAGGCAAATCAGTTTTTTGTTTGGTGCAGCATGAGCCGGACCATGGTCAGAGGGCTGCTGTTTCCTTAGCAGGCCCAATCTTTCTTATTTTATTGTTAGTCTTACTATTTTTTTGAGTGATTTTTCTAAACAGCGTTTTATACGCATATTGGAAAGAATCGCTCCAACAACTCTCCGCCGGGTCTCGACAATTCTTACCCAAGTGCTGTTGGGCGTCTCTGTCGGATATACTAGCAGGTCCATCAGACGTTACCAGGCTGTGGCCGGAGCACGGAGAGAAGGTAAGGCATCGGTTCTGCGTAGCACAGTCAGATCAGCTGACAGAAACCAGGGAAATTATTGGGGCTATGCCCAAATAAAAGTTAGAATCCTAAGAAATTGATTATCTTCTTCCAGTTAAGGATGTTTAAAAAGAGGTGGCTCCTAAAGTAGTTATGCAAGTGATCTACTTTTATATTTGCTTTCCCTGTCTAGGGCAGTCATAGGGCCAAGCCTTGGTTTTGGCTTAAATGGCAAAGACAGTGGTTGTCTGGGCTAATGCAATTGAAGGAGAATCTTTTGAATAACGACAAAGTTCTCATATAGTGCAATGATCCTGGAGAAACACTAATAGATTTGGCCATTATTTCCTCCAGGGCATTAGCCCCAATCATATCTGCACGCAGAACAGTTTTGGCTGGAAGGTGGAAGCCGATTCAGAATTTAGGAAAGGTTCGTAATCATTATCCTTTCTGGAAAGTTTTTCTTTGGTAAAGAATTAACAGATATTCTGAAATCAGGAGCAGACTCCAAAAAGTCAACTTTCTTCCACATACAGTTTTAAACTTAGTTCTGTTTTTCGGACTCTGGGTTTGATTCATCGGAGGACTAATAAGGCATGGGGCTGCCAAAAGTCCAGTTGGATCTACAGCTACACCACATTGGATAGGCCCAATGTTATCTGAGTTTGGAAGATAAGCAGTGTTGAGACTGGTTGATACTCGGATGCGAGACCATCTGGACAGGTGCTGTAGAAAGATAAACCATCAGTAGCATGGTATGGGCCTCTGCATGGGGACCCCAGACTTGGGGTGGGGTGATTTCTTCAGTTCTGACACAGTACTAGGTATGTATTTGCCTTCACAGCCATCTCGGGTAGAGACGAAGGACGAGGCTTGCATTAAGCAGTCTGTATGCAGAGGCACAACTGAATCAATGAACCAATTAGTGTCTCCAGTTCCGTCACATCAGATGATTCACTTGCAGGGGTTGTACTGAATCAGGTCTGCAAGAAGTAATTTTCACCTTGCAATAAAATATACAGGGTGTAGTCTAGGATTCATGTTTTTGTAAGTCAAACTGATCAATTCATGCAACAAAGCGGGTGATGGGTTTGATGGTGTCTACATCAACAGAGTGAAGTATGCACAATTCCACTTGATGTCTCTGCAGCGTCTGAATTTTACCAAATAGAATCTACAGTCACACCACACTAAATGTACCCAATCTTATTGGATCGTGGAAGATGGGCAGTGTTTTCCGGGTTGGTACTTGGAGGAACCACCTGGGAATACAAGGTGCTGTAGGTAATTATGGAAGGCTTCACATAATGAAAACGGAATGGTACTTACGATAAAAGTAAAAAGGTCGTCAGCCTGGTGGAAACGGTCATCCCAGCTGTACAAAGGGAAATCCTTTTGCATATCAGATTGGAAAAATTCTGACACTGAGGAACAGTGTCAGGAAGGTTGTGTTCACAAAGAAGTAGATTGTATGCCAATTAAAGGTGGAACCTTGAGCCACATATAGGACACCGGTGTAGGCACAGGAGAGTCTTCAAGGAAATCCAGTCCAGTGCCGTGCAGACTATGCGCGTACCTCAACATCAGGAAGGAACTCACAGCCGAAAAGCGATGAAAAAGGTAAAACACATACTAAGATGGGCAGAGCGTAATTATTCAACCGGGTCCACTATTTTCATTCCGGGAATCCTAAAGGGAGAAGCGGACTTTCTCAAGTTAACACACCATTCAGGAAAATGAATGGGCTCTACACCCGGAGGGTTCCAGATTTCGGTGAACTATAGGTGTTTGACGGAGATATAGCTTATGGAGTTTTTGTCGGAACAACAAAGTGCTCACATAGAGGTCAAAAACAATGTATCCCAGAGTGATCTTTGTGGATGTCTTATCGGTGAGATGACTTTCTTCTGGTTTTTGTTTTCTCCAGTCGCCCTATTAGCCAGGGTGGTGAGAAAGCTAAACAGGAAAACCAGCAGAGAATGGCAATGAATACTTCATTTCTGCTCTCCCAAGGTCCAGAACTACTGACACAGGGTCCTGGTTATCACAGACATCTGGATCTACGGTACTTGATGGCATGGCCTTGATACATTTATCCTGAAGGTAACAGGATATTTGCAGCAGGTGATTTAAACAAGAGGTTAGAACAAGGAACCCTTCCTTAGCTTGCCTTTATCACTAAATATGGCAAGCCTAGGTTCAGGCTTGCAGTGAGGTTGGATCTTAGATCTTTCAGAGTTCTGGGGTCTTAGCATACTTTCGGGTACGAATGGATAAAGCTTTAAAGGTCGGCATTGACACTAGGATTCCAAAACTAAATAACCAACTTACAGGATGTGCGTACTTCTTTCCAGGTTATGCGGCGCATTCAGCCTCTCGTTGTTCCTCCTACAGTGCCGTGGGACTGGTGTTAGTCCTTAAAGCCCTTCAAATTGCCCAATTTAAACCATTGGTTAAAATGGGTCATAAATGTGTTTTCTACTGACTACGGTGTCAGCTAGAGGAGTATCAGACTTGGGGGCATGGTCTTGTTCCCCAATCCTGATCTTTTAGCCACATAAACCAGTTCTCAGAACGAAGTTTGGGTATATTTCCAAGGTGATGACTAAGTTCCACCTTAACGAGGAAAATGTCCCGGTTTTTCAGGTTCTGGGCTTTGCTGCGGGAGATGCATCACTAGATGCGATCCGTGCATAAGGGATCTACGTGTAATATACCAGTGCCATCAGGAAAGAGTCCCTCTTCATTCGCTATCTATTTCATAAGTGAGGATGGCAGGCTGATAAGCAGATGCTGGCAAGATAGCTTCAGAGGACAATTTTAGAAGCATATTCTCTAAGCTGATCTCCCTATTCTTGCTAATGTCTCTGTTCATTCTACCCGTAAGGTAGATCCTTTTTGGGCAGCACAATGTGGTGCCTAAACAGAACAGGGTTGTTTACACATGCAATAGACATTGTCTTGGATACCTTTGCCTCTCATGACGCTGAATTTGGGCGAAGGTTTCTCCTATGCATTAGGAGCGTCCCCACCACTAAATTGCTTTGGGAAATCCCAATGTTATCCTGTGGATAACCTGTGGACCCTGTTGGAGACATGTACGTTATGGTAAGAACTTACCTTTGATAACGATATTTCTCCTAAGTCCACAGGGATCCCAACCTGACGCACCTGATTTGAGGATCCTTTTACTCACTAAACTCTTCCTTGCACGGAAGGGTGGGTATGTGTGGTGTTCTCGCCTGATTAGGGCTATCTGTGATGCTCCTGCCTTGAGCTTTGGGAATACAACTGATTTGCCTGAGCCAGGGATTGCAGCATCATTTTTGGAGCCTCTGATCCCTAAGGCCGAAGTGGCAGCCGTGTCGGCGACTGGTTGTCTCCTCCCAAGAGAGTGCGGCTGTGTCCATATACCCCTTCTAAGCTAAACCGATGCCTTACCTTCTCCCCGTGTTCCGGCCACAGCCTGGTGACGTCTGCTGGACCTGCTAGTATATCCGACACAGACGCCCACCGAAACAACACTGTACTCGTGGGTAAGCGTTGTGACGACCCGGCGGAGAGTTGCTGGCGCGACTCTTTCCAAGGTACTTATAAGACTCTTTTTAGAAATATCACTCATGAAAAAATAGTAAGACTATAAAAATAAAATAAGCTTAGGGCTGCTAAAAACCAGCAGCCCTCTGACTATGGTCCGGCTCCTGCCGCACCCAACAAAAAAATGATTTGCCTGAGCCAGAAGGCAGGGATATATGGACCGGCCTGTTGCATGCTGGGAGGCCGAAAAGCTTTGACTGACCGGTGCAAATCCGCTGTCGCTTCTTCATATCCCAATGTTATCCTGCGGAACCTGTGGACTGAGGAGAAATACGGTTATCAATGGTATGTTCTTACATACACACACATTATATATATATATATATAGCCAGTTGACCCACTTAAAAAAGGCGAGAGGGGTCTGTAATTCCATCATAGGTACACTTCAACTGTGAGAGACAGAATCTGAAAGAAAAAAAAACTAGGAAATCACATTGTATAATTTTTAAGCAATTTGTATATTCTTGCGGAAAATAAATATTTGGACAATCAAAAAGTTTAACTCAGTACTTTGTAATATAACCACTGTAGCAGGCATTTTGGCCCACTCTTCCATGCAGATCTTCTCTAGATCTGTCATGTTTTGGGGCTGTTGTTGGGCAGCACGGACTTTCAACTCCCTCCACAGATTTTCTATTGGTTTGAGGTCTTGAAACTGGCTAGGCCTCTCCAGAACCTTGAAATGCTTCATACGGTGCCACTACTTAGTTGCCCGGGCGGTGTGTTTGGGGTCATTGTCATGCTGGAAGACCCAGCCACCTTCGATCTTCAATGCTCTTACTGAGGAAAGGAGGTTTTTGTCCAAAATCTCCCGATACATGGCCACATTCATCCTCTCCTTAATACGGATCAGTCGTCCTGTCCCCTTTGCAGAAAAGCAGACCCAAAGCAAGATGTTTCCACCCCAATGCTTCACAGTGGGTATGGTGTTCTTGGGATGCCTTTCGTCATTCTTTTCCCTCCAAACACGGTGAGTGGAGTTTATACCAAAAAGTTTGATTTTGCTCTCATATGACCACAATACATTCTCCCAATCCTCCTCTGGACCATGCAGATGGTCACTGGCAAACTTTACACGGGCCTGGACATGTGCTGGCTTTAAGCAGGGGACCATTCGGGTGCTGCAGGATTTCAATCCATGACGACGTAGTGTGTTACTAATGGTAATCTTTGTGACTGGGTGACTCTCTTGGGTCAACTGGCACAATATATATTATGGGTGTATATAATGCATCCAGATAAGCAGCTCTCCGGGCACATCTCGAATTAGCAACGTTTCAGTGCAGTTTACTCGTGTGGCACTTTCGTCTGGAGTGCTGCTTATCTGGATGCATTGTTAATTGTGTCTGTGGGCACCCGGCGCAGCATGCGCTCTTGAAGAGTGAGCCGGACGCTCTGATTTTTATTATATTTATTATTTTTTTATATAATATTTATGAGCCCATTATAATTATATATTTTTATTAAGTTGTGGCACAGTTGAAATTGGTGGGACAGTGGGTGAAAAAAACTTTATTGGTTCCCCCTACTGCAGCCCTGTCCACACACCCAGTAATGCCTCCCCAGTATTAAAATATGTAAAAAGGTGCCAATTCCAAAGGTATCTTTTGTCGTTCAAATTGTTTGCAATAAATTGCTTAGTTTGTACACTCCATTTCATTTGTCAGGGCTCTGGAAAGTTCAAGGAAAATTGCTAATTTCCCACATTGTTAATCTTTCACATTGGTCATGTCTTCTAGTGTGTAGGGCACTTATGAATTTTTCACCTCCAGGGGAAGACGGGGTCCATCTTTGTGAGAGTGCCATGTATAGCAGACAATATACAGGTCCAATGGAACCTGCAAGAATTGTTGGCGACCATACAAAATGTTGATTTCATCATAAAACATACAATGACACATTTTCATACCGGGCAGTCACTAGGTCAAGCAGCTTTTTGTTCCTGTAAAATATATTTAGAGATCCTTTGTGTAAATCACTGTATTAATCTCAATGGCATTCTGTGAAAATTAAAAAGTAGTGAGTGATTCAGATCATTCATCTATGACAGCAGTTCAGGTCCTAGATCAGGGGTCAGGAACCTTTTTTTCTACCAAGGGCTATTTGGATATTTATAAAATCCAGTGCCAGATACACACATGCCCCCCACCCCACTGTGCTGCTCGCTGCTGCTGTGTGTCAAGGGAAGAGAGCACAGCGTGCACATCTCCTGCCCCAATGGTGCTCAGTCTGGTGGTGGCATGTGTAATCTGTCAGGGATCAGGCAGGGTGGAGAGTGCAGCTATGTTTGGCGGTAGCATGTAGGACCTCAAACCAGCCGCTAGTTCGTAAGCCAGTCAGAGCTCTCGGACCGGCAGCGACGGCTCCTGATTGGCTGCCGATCCGCGAGCTCTGATTGGCTCACGATCCGGCGGCTGGTTTGAGATCCTACCCGCCGCTACCGCCGGACATAGCTGCACTTTCCTCCCTGCCCTGACAGCTGAGACACACCGCTGCCAGACTGAGGGACGGCGTGTCTCGCTGACACACAGCAGCGGGCCAGAACAAATGGCTTTGCGGGCCTTATACGGCCTGTTCTAGATACTGGTCAACTCAAAATTTCTGACTAAGACAGTGCAATGAAACAGATATAAAATCTATACATTTTTGTGTAGCTCTTGCATGGAAGTTAGTTTTAAATCTCCACTTAGTCAGGGACGGATATGTTTGAATAAAGTTCCCTGTACAGCACTATGCAAAATGTTGGAACTATATGTAATTATTATTGTTAGCCTCTATTTTTTAAATAAAATATATTAAATTGGGTGATGCAGAAATGACTTTTTCTTGTTGGTTCCTAAATTTACCACACATACATTGTAGGGCTGGGGAATGAAGGGCCCACTAGAGTAATGCAGTGGTAGTGCACTGCTTAAGGGTGTGTCCAGTCTCCAGAGAGGGTGTGCTAATGATTAGTGAGTGCATGATCTGGAACCCTTGGAAAATATACATAGTAAATACTGCTAGTACATGCATGATAATGTACCATATTAATAACAGCAGTGCACTGTGGAAAATACATAATGCAGTACATGACTATGGTGTAACATATGTATAATTGGTTTAAGTATATAGTTGGGCTATTTTAGGAGAAAATAAAAAGTGTAAAGACTGACTACTCCCATCTGCAAACCTAGAAACATTTGTCCCACTCATAAAGCACCCCAATATACCTGTCCCATACCTTGAACCCCGAACTCCATCACTTTGCACTTTTTCACCCCAAAAATTACATGTTATTATTGGGCAGCTAAAAATAATTAAAACCGTCAAAGTGCCCACTTAGTCATTAGGGAAGGAAAGGGTGTCCCAGGGGGTTCTGAACTGATGGTGTAGGAGCTTCCGCAGTATAGCAAATATATTGATTCACGCTTTTTCGCATTTATTAAGATATTTACTGTTAATCACAAAATGTGTTCATCTATCCTTAAATATATTGATGATAGAAAACAAAAAGTTGGGTCGCACAGACACCTGTAATGTTCGTCAATAATTACAATAAGTCACTTAAAGTCTTTTCTCTTACGTCCTAAGTGGATGCTGGGACTCCGTAAGGACCATGGGGAATAGCGGCTCCGCAGGAGACTGGGCACAACTAAAAGAAAGCTTTAGACTACTGGTGTGCACTGGCTCCTCCCACTATGACCCTCCTCCAGACTTCAGTTAGAATCTTGTGCCCGGTTGAGCTGGATGCACACTAGGGGCTCTCCTGAGCTCCTAGAAAGAAAGTATATTTTAGGTTTTTTATTTTACAGTGAGATCTGCTGGCAACAGACTCACTGCAGCGAGGGACTAAGGGGAGAAGAAGCGAACCTACCTAACTGGTGGTAGCTTGGGCTTCTTAGGCTACTGGACACCATTAGCTCCAGAGGGATCGACCACAGGACCCGACCTCGCTGTTCGGTCCCGGAGCCGCGCCGCCGGCCCCCTTACAGAGCCAGAAGCAAGAAGTGTTCCTGAAAATCGGCGGCAGAAGACTTCTGTCTTCAACAAGGTAGTGCACAGCATTGCAGCTGTGCGCCATTGCTCCTCATGCACACCTCACACTCCGGTCACTCATGGGTGCTGGGGGGGGGGGGGGCGGCGCCCTGAGGGCAATATAAGACACCTTGGCTGGCAAATCTACACCATATATAGTCAGGAAGGCTATATAGGTGTAAAAATACCCCTGCCAGAATTCCAGAAAAAGCGGGAGATGTCCGCCGGAAAAGGGGCGGGGCCATCTCCCTCAGCACACTGGCGCCATTTTTCCCTCACAGCTCCGCTGGAAGGACGCTCCCTGGCTCTCCCCTGCAGTGTCAAGCTACATAAGGGTAAAAAAGAGAGGGGGGGCACTAAATTTAGGCGCAGTATATATAATATAAGCAGCTATAAGTAAAACACTCATTTATAGTGGGATCCCTGTGTTATATAGCGCTCTGGTGTGTGCTGGCATACTCTCTCTGTCTCCCCAAAGGGCTTTGTGGGGTCCTGTCCTCTGTCAGAGCATTCCCTGTGTGTATGCGGTGTGTCGGTACGGCTGTATCGACATGTTTGATGAGGAGGCTTATGTGGAGGCGGAACAGATGCCGATAAATGTGAGGTCACCCCCTGCGGGGTCGACACCTGAGTGGATGGTGCTGTGGAAGGAATTACGCGACAGTGTCGACTCCTTGCATAAAAGGTTTGACAACATACCAAATGTGGGACAGCCGGCTTCTCAGCCTGTGCCTGCCCAGGCGTCTCAAAAGCCATCAGGGGCTCTAAAACGCCCGCTACCTCAGATGGCAGACACAGATGTCGACACGGATACTGACTCCAGTGTCGACGACGATGAGACTAATGTAACTTCCAATAGGGCCACACGTTACATGATTGAGGCAATGAAAAATGTGTTACACATTTCTGATGTTACCCCGGGTACCACAAAAAAGGGTATTATGTCTGGAGAGAAAAAACTACCAGTGGTTTTTCCTCCATCTGAGGAATTAAATGAAGTGTGTGAAGAAGCGTGGGCTTCCCCTGATAAGAAACTGGTAATTTCTAAGAGGTTACTAATAGCGTACCCTTTCCCGCCAGAGGATAGGTCACGTTGGGAAACATCCCCTAGGGTGACTAAAGCGCTCACACGCTTGTCAAAGAAGGTGGCACTACCGTCTCCGGATACGGCCGCCCTGAAGGAATCTGCTGATAGAAAGCAGGAGGCTATCCTGAAGTCTATATATACACACACAGGTGTTATACTGAGACCTGCTATTGCTTCAGCATGGATGTGCAGTGCTGCAGCTGCGTGGTCAGATTCCCTGTCGGAAAATATTGATACCCTAGACGGACACTATATTGCTAACCGTAGAGCATATTAAAGACGCACTCTTCTACATGAGGGATGCACAGAGGGATATTTGCCGGCTGGCATCTAAAATAAGTGCAATGTCCATTTCTGCCAGGAGAGGGTTATGGACTCGGCAGTGGACAGGAGATGCAGATTCTAAAAGGCACATGGAAGTTTTGCCTTATAAGGGGGAGGAGTTGTTCGGGGATGGTCTATTCGGACCTCGTTTCCACAGCAACGGCTGGGAAGTCTACATTTTTACCCCATGTTCCCTCACAGCCAATGAAAGCACCGTATTATCAGGTACAGTCCTTTCGGCCCAATAAGGGCAAGCGGGTTAGGGGCGCGTCCTTTCTGCCCAGAGGCAGAGGTAGAGGGAAAAAGCTGCAGCATACAGCCAGTTCCCAGGAGCAAAAGTCCTCTCCCGCTTCCTCTAAGTCCACAGCATGACGCTGAGGCTCCACAGGCGGAGCCAGGTACGGTGGGGGCCCGTCTCAAATATTTCAGCAATCAGTGGGCTCGCTCACGGGTGGATCCCTGGATCTTTCAAGTAGTATCTCAGGGGTACAAGCTGGAATTCGAGACGTCTCCCCCCCGCCGTTTCCTCAAATCTGCCTTACCAACAACTCCCTCAGACAGGGAGGCAGTGTTACAGGCAATTCACAAGCTGTATTCACAACAGGTGATAGTAAAGGTGCCCCTACTTCAACAAGGACGGGGTTACTATTCCACAATGTTTGTGGTACCGAAACCGGACGGTTCGGTGAGACCCATTTTAAATTTGAAATCCTTGAACACGTATATAAAAAAAATTCAAGTTCAAGATGGAATCGCTCAGGGCAGTTATTGCAAGCCTGGACGAGGGGGATTACATGGTATCACTGGACATCAAGGATGCTTACCTGCATGTCCCCATTTACCATCCTCACCAGGAGTACCTCAGATTTGTGGTACAGGATTGTTATTACCAATTCCAGACGTTGCCGTTCGGTCTATCCACGGCTCCGAGGGTCTTTACCAAGGTAATGGCCGAAATGATGATACTCCTTCGAAAGAAGGGAGTTTTAATTATCCCGTACTTGAACGATCTCCTGATAAAGGCGAGGTCCAGGGAGCAGTTGTTGGTCGGGGTAGCACTATCTCGGGAGGTGCTACAACAGCACGGCTGGATTCTAAATATTCCAAAGTCACAGCTGATCCCTACGACACGTCTACTGTTCCTGGGGATGGTTCTGGACACAGAACAGAAAAAAGTGTTTCTCCCGGAGGAGAAGTCCAAGGAGCTGTCCTCTCTAGTCAGAGGCCTCCTAAAACCAAAACAGGTGTCGGTGCATCACTGCACGCGGATCCTGGGAAAGATGGTAGCTTCCTACGAAGCAATTCCATTCGGCAGGTTCCATGCAAGAACCTTTCAGTGGGACCTGTTGGACAAGTGGTCCGGATCGCATCTTCAGATGCATCGGCTGATAACCCTGTCTCCAAGGACCAGGGTGTCTCTGCTGTGGTGGCTGCAGAGTGCTCATCTTCAAGAGGGCCGCAGATTCGGCATACAGGACTGGGTCCTGGTGACCACGGATGCCAGCCTTCGAGGCTGGGGGGCAGTCACACAGGGAAGAAACTTCCAAGGACTATGGTCAAGTCAGGAGGCTTCCCTGCACATAAATATTCTGGAACTGAGGGCCATTTACAATGCCCTAAGTCAGGCAAAACCCCTGCTTCAAAACCAGCCGGTACTGATCCAGTCGGACAACATCACGGCGGTCGCCCATGTAAACCGACAGGGCGGCACGAGAAGCAGGACGGCGATGGCAGAAGCCACAAGGATTCTCCGATGGGCGGAAAATCACGTGTTAGCACTGTCGGCAGTGTTCATTCCGGGAGTGGACAACTGGGAAGCAGACTTCCTCAGCAGGCACGACCTCCACCCGGGAGAGTGGGGACTTCATCCAGAAGTCTTCCAACTGATTGTAAACCGTTGGGAAAGGCCACAGGTGGACATGATGGCGTCCCGCCTAAACAAAAAGCTAGAAAAGTATTGCGCCAGGTCAAGAGACCCGCAGGCGATAGCTGTGGACGCTCTAGTGACACCATGGGTGTACCGGTCGGTTTGTGTTCCCTCCTCTTCCTCTCATACCAAAGGTACTGAGGATAATAAGGAGAAGAGGAGTAAGAACTATACTCATTGTTCCGGATTGGCCAAGAAGAGCTTGGTACCCGGAACTTCAAGAAATGATCTCAGAGGAACCATGGCCTCTGCCGCTCAGACAGGACCTGCTGCAGCAGGGGCCCTGTCTGTTCCAAGACTTACCGCGGCTGCGTTTGACGGCATGGTGGTTGAACACCGGATCCTGAAGGAAAAGGGCATTCCGGAGGAAGTCATTCCTACGCTGATTAAAGCTAGGAAAGAAGTAACTGCAAACCATTATCACCACATATGGCGAAAATATGTTGCGTGGTGTGAGGCCAGGAAGGCCCCAACGGAAGAATTTCAGCTGGGCCGTTTCCTGCACTTTCTACAGTCAGGGGTGACTATGGGCCTAAAATTTGGTTCCATTAAGGTCCAGATTTCGGCTCTATCAATTTTCTTCCAGAGAGAACTGGCTTCACTACCTGAAGTTCAAACTTTTGTTAAGGAAGTGCTGCATATTCAGCCCCCTTTCTCCTTCATCCACTAGGGGCCACTGGAGTGTAGTTACAATGGGGAGATAGTAGGTGGTATTGGTAGCTGGCACTTTAAAAATTCTCACACTGTGGCTAGCTCCTCCCCTACTATCTCCCCTCCAAGCCAGTCTTAGTTAAGTGCCCGAGGTAGCTGGTTCACTTGGGTTTAGCTGAAGAATTTTCTTCTTTTTTCTTTATTATTTTATTTTTCTTACACACACTCACAGACTGGCAGCTCTGCCACTGCCAGTCTGCACCGTGGGAGCTGCCGGCGGGGTCCCATCGCAGCTGCGTGCGGCTAGGGATGGGCCCCGGCTGAGGGAGACACTGAGCTCTCCTGAGTTGGCGGACACCGCTGCGTGCGGCGCGTGTCGCGGCCACTCCATCCAGCAGAAGATTCCGGCAGCATGGCAGCGGTGAGTATCAAAAAATGGTCGGACACCGCTGCGTGCGGCTTGTGTCGGGACCACCCCACCACAGAAGATTCCGGCTGGACGCCGCTGCGTGCGGCGTGTGTCGGGGCCGATCCACCAAGAACACAGTGGTGAGTGAAGTATACTTTATTTGTGGTGGCTATGTATGTTTTTAGAGCAATGCACTGTTTATTGTTGTACAACCCACTCCAGAAGGGCTCTCTGGGGCTGTAATGTACTTTATTGTATCCTTACCTGTCCTCCTCATGGAGAAACAGACAGGATGATTGGGGGAGGCTGAGTATGTGTTTATACAACCCTGACTGAAAAACGGGTGTGTGTCATTCTGATAACCCTCTGCTCCCCCAGCTCCCCGCACCCCCCGCACAGATCCCCACTCAGCGCGACTCACAGAGCCGGCACAGGGATCCCGCTCGAGCGCAAAGCAATGTTTAAATTTGGCGCCTTGTACGGAGGGGGCGGAGCTAAGTCCCGCTCTGTAGAGCGAGCTCAGCGCTCCCTGCTCCCAGGCGGCGACTCGCGCTCTGTTCAGCGCAACACTCCCCGGCGGCGGCTAGCAGATACAGGGCTCTACTAGCGCTGTATAGCGGGCTCAGCGCTCCCCGGCGGTGACTCGCAGGCCCAGCGGAGGGTACAGCTCGCTTCCCGCTTAGTTTTGCAATAAGGCGCCATAGCCGGGGGGCGGAGCTAACTCCTGCTCTGTACAGCGGGCTCAGCATTCTCCGCTCCCCGGCCACTGTTATAGTGTAATAGGCATTTATGTGAGTTTAATGCACATGGTGCTGAGGAGAATGTGATATAGTCAGAGTGGCTCAGCACTAATCCAGTTATCCACTATATAGATTTTATCGCATAGCCCAGAGGAGTTTCACTCTGGCGGCCATTTCCTCCCTGCACAGACCTGGCTTCATATTTGCAGTGTCTCCTATAGCCCAGTGGGCTAATCTTGCATACTCAGAGACAAATACAAATAAAGTCCCAGGTATATTAACAGTTAACCTGCTTTACTCAGCGGGCTCCCAGGTCTCCCCGTCGCTAGGCAACAGCTCTGGGATTTGTAACTTTTCGATACTTCAGGCTGCTGAAATATAGATACATTCCTCCTGCAGTAGAGTCCTCTACCCAGCATTTTCCTACTTGCAAATCAGGGAACCTGCTCTATTACAGTAGCTGGGACTCAGCTCAATAATAATTAAAAGGATCTACTGTGCAGTATTTATTTACCTACGGTGTGTGTGTATATATACATATATAGTTATGTTTGTGCATGTATATATATAGATATATATATTTAAGTGCGTGTAGGTATGTATATAGATAAATCCATAAAATACCAGATATAGGGGATAAAAGCCTACGGCCACACCACCCTGAACACGCCCGATCTCGTCTGATCTCGGAAACTAAGCAGGGTCAGGCCCGGTTAGTACTTGGATGGGAGACCGCCTGGGAATACCAGGTGCTGTAGGCTACTTCCGCAATGTTTTCTAATAACAACATCTTGCACATAACATTTTCCCCCATCTTTCTCACAGGCTGGTCACCATTTTGAAAAGCCAGCGGAACCTCAGAGAAACATCTGGTGCACCTTAATTAGCGGTACACTAAATACAGGGCGGGGTGTTGCCTTCCCTTTATTATTCCTTGTTGTCACTAGTTACTAATGCTATTTGTAATTGTGGAATGCGTGTAAGGCATCAGACAAATAGCGCTGCGGCTCAGTACGCTAGTAGCGGGTATCTGAACAGGGGTTTGAATCCAAACAAAACTTTAAGGAGAACTCCTATAGCCTAGGGCTAAGACTCCTGTCCCACAGCGCAGCGTTGCTGGTTCAGGTCTCCGCTGCTCCAGAAAGTTTATTTTAATCGTATCGGTCACTACACATTATAGTGCACACCTTACGTAGGGCTCTGTTTATTTAACCCACCTTTTCTCCTTTCGTTTGTCTCTCCTGGGATAGTCGAAGAATTCCCTCTTAGGTGTGAAGTATGCGGCGGAGCCATCTGCTTCGCCCTCCACGCACCTGCACACCCCTGTTTGATCAATGATGCAGGTAATGTCACTATTAACCAGACAATAACTCATCAGGTAAGCCCTTGGACTTTGGTTTCCAAGGTCACAGGATCAAATCACAGCGGGACCAAACACACCTTTCCAAAAAGAAACTTTGCTAACATTCCATGCATTACTGATGTCTGTTTTCTGTGGATCTGAACCAGTGTCTCAGAATATACAGGTACATAATACAGCAGTTCATCTGATACTGCAGGTAAAGGAGGAGGACACGTCAAGTCCATCAGGGTTCCACGCCATTGACGAAAATGACAGCGACTGGTTCAGTTTCGGATGAGCTGGGCAGGCTCCGGTAGGCGGCCGACAGACACCCGAATACACAATATCAGGTATCAAACAAGGTTTGTTTTCCTATCTTTTCCCCGCAGATGGCAGGAGATGGTATCAGAACCTCTCTAGGGTATACACCTCGGTGTATCGCCGGTCCATCAAGCCGCCGTTTTCCTGAGGCAACCTTGCTCAGGGATCCATCGACATATGCGGCAGCATGGTTCTACCGTATCCGGAGCAGGTAGGTTGGGGAACAATTGTCCTCTAGGTTACAGGATGCTTCGCATCAGGATCAATTGATACTTTGATACAGGTCAGAATCACGATTCTGCTTTATGTTCCTTGGAGGTCTCCATGTCTACAGACTCGGACCCTGCATCTTCGCTTGGGCTGTCTTAACCCGACGACCTCTGGGGCTGCGACAGTGACAAGTAAACATGAAATCCTACGGGGCAGATGGTTCTGGGGAAGGAACTTTCTGCAGGATTTCTTGAACCAATGGAGGTAGGTCCACTTTGATTTCTCCTACTACTGCCCCAGCTCCAAGACAGACCTTTACTGGTCTTCCCTTTAGATTTTTTCGTGCCCTTTCAGGTTTTTGACTCCACACGGGTGATATCTTCGTCGCCAGGGGTTCTCAGGGTAAAAAGGCTGAAGCAGAGGTTCAACATCCTCAGTCCAGTCTGATTTTATGTCATCCTATACACCCATTACACCTGCAGGGTCCCAGGGTAGGCGCAGGTCGATGGGAGAAGGCTTGGGCGGTTACAACCGTCTCAGGAGTCCCTCGGCATAGGTCGGCTGATTTACGTTGACAAGAGAGTCATACTGCAGGCTGCGCTCCATAGGTTTCTAACCGCAAAGGGTGTTGATCCCTGTTTTTCACATATCATTTGAATTAGGACAGTTCTCAGGCCTTTGTTTTCTTTTCACGTTCCGAAGCCAAGTGGCTCGGACAGGCCTATTCTGGCCTTACAATCCTTTTAGTCTGTGATTGCTAGTTTAAACAAGAAAGGGAGTTTTATGTGTCCCTTGTCTTCAGAGATGCCTGTTTACTGATTTCCGTTGGACAGGCTTTTCTCAGATTCCCCCTTAACAGGATTCTCATTTTCACTGTAAGTCCTTTACTCTTCTCTCTTCCGCTCCCACAGAGTTTAGGAAGATAACAGAATAACTCTTTTTCAAGGGCAGTGGGTGACGTTGGTTCCCTAATGGGACAATTTACTGCTACTATCCCACTCTGTACATTAGGTGGCTTCTGAATATCCGGAGGATCCACGAGCTTCTGATTCGACACAGATCCAATTTATGCTCCGCATAGACGTTTCTCAACACGGTCCGTCAGAGGTTTTTTTTTTCATTCCTCGGCACCTGAGACTCTATTTCTTCAGTCAAGTTGCGACGTAATGAGTGGTCGCCTCCATTCCTCTCGGAACGGGGGACAACAATCTTGTTTCCAGATCAAGCCACCAGGTCAGACTCCTGGGTGAGGGAACATGCCCCGGAGTTTTGTCAGCTGGTCCGCTGTGGGCGGAGATTTCGGATCGACCTCAGGGCGTTCTGACTGACTCTTTAACCCTTTATTACTCTCGGACGGCAGTAGCCGTGGAGGCCCTCAGGGCTCCGGGGAGTTTTCTGGTTATTCTATCCTGCCTCCTTTTCTATTTCTACTTCATGTTCAGTAACACAGGAGGGGATTATGCGTGCTAGTCCTCTCGGTGGCGCTGGTTGGGCCACGCATGACTTGAAGATACAGATACGCCTGTTGTCAGTAGAGGAGCCTTGGCTCCTACCTCGACTGGACTGTCTACTTCAACAGGCTCCTTTTTTCTCCTTGTTCAATTTTACACTGGTTTCGGTTACCCGTGTGACTGTTCACGAGACCTCAGAAGGGAGGAGTTCCCTAGTTCGGTTAGGCCTACTGGGCTCCGATTTCAGAAGTCTATTACCTCTTCTCGCTTTTGCCACTTTGGGAAAACTTTATGGAACATAATGAAGATAAAAGGGGTTTTTTCCCCCTTCTTCCAGTTACCATTCATCTTTGGTTTCTCTGGGAGGTTTTTTGCTCCGCTGCGCTTCAAACCACACTGACCGGAATTTTAGGTCTCTGCCTTTTTCGCTTTTCTTCCAAATGAGATTAGCCTAGCGGCCGTAAGTTCGGCCTCTTGTTCAGGGAGTACTCTATTGGCAACTCCCCGGGCTGTGCTTCGGCCTCAGCGGTCGTTTCTTCCAGAGGGGAGGTCCATTTTTCATATAAATCTGACACTAGTGGTTTTCAATCCTCTCTGAATGTTGTCAGGGCTCGTCAACTCTCTCTACAGAGGTCTCAGGCTATTCGATGAAGTGTTTTTTCTTCTTTGCTCTGGACGATGCTCCCGTACTAAATAGCCGGGGCCCCAGCATATGCTGGACAGTTGGATACATCTGATCATCAGACAGTCTTCTTGGCGGTTACTAGGGAACCTCCGTTTTCCATTTCAGCGCGCTTTACGCGCATTGTAAGACCTTCGTGGGCAGCCGCCCGCGGGGTCTCCATGAATATTTTGTCGGGCGGCTACTTGGTCAAACCGACATTCGTTTTGTCAAATTCTACAAGTTTGACACTTTTACGGCCTCTGCATCACTGTTTGGCCGAGCAGTTTTTACAGGACTCTCAGCGCTTTCCCACCCGTTTTTTGGGAGCTCTGGGACGTCCCCATTGTAACTACACTCCAGTGGCCCCTAGTGGATGAAGGAGAAATCAGGATTTTGGTACTTACCGATAAATCCCTTTCTCCGATTCCACAGGGGCCACTGGACGCCCGCCCAGCGCTGTTTCTCCTGATTTTTGTTTGATTAACGATTGCAGATCACCATATGACTGCTTGTTGGGTTCAGGCTAGCCTGGTTTTTTGTCAGGTTCTGTTCCAGGTTTAGTTTGTGTTCGCCTGGTTTACAGGGCGTCGTTAACCTCCTCTACCTTACGGTTTGTTTATTACAGCTCTCCTCGGGCACAGTTTAACGTAGACTGGCTTGGAGGGGAGATAGTAGGGGAGGAGCTAGCCACAGTGTGAGAATTTTTAAAGTGCCAGCTACCAATACCACCTACTATCTCCCCATTGTAACTACACTCCAGTGGCCCCTGTGGAATCGGAGAAAGGGATTTATCGGTAAGTACCAAAATCCTGATTTTGTGCCTCCAGTGGCACCTTGGGATCTCAACGTGGTGTTGGATTTCCTAAAGTCACATTGGTTTGAGCCACTTAAAACCGTGGAATTGAAATATCTCACGTGGAAAGTGGTCATGTTGTTGGCCTTGGCTTCGGCCAGGCGTGTATCAGAATTGGCGGCTTTGTCATGTAAAAGCCCTTATCTGATTTTCCATATGGATAGGGCAGAATTGAGGACTCGTCCCCAATTTCTCCCTAAGGTGGTGTCAGCCTTTCATCTGAACCAACCTATCGTGGTGCCTGCGGCTACTAAAGACTTGGAGGCTTCCAAGTCGTTGGATGTAGTCAGGGCCCTGAAAATTTATGTTTCCAGGACAGCTGGAGTCAGAAAGACTGACTCGCTATTTATCCTGTATGCGCCCAACAAGTTGGGTGCACCTGCTTCAAAGCAGACTATTGCTGGATCTGTAGTACGATTCAGCTTGCACATTCTGCGGCTGGACTGCCGCATCCTAAATCAGTGAAAGCCCATTCCACGAGGAAGGTGGGCTCTTCTTGGGCGGCTGCCCGAGGGGTCTTGGCTCTACAACTTTGCCGAGCAGCTACTTGGTCGGGGTCAAACACATTTGCTAAATTCTACAAGTTTGACACCCTGGCTGAGGAGGACCTAGAGTTTGCCCATTCGGTGCTGCAGAGTCATCCGCGCTCTCCCGCCCGTTTGGGAGCTTTGGTATAATCCCCATGGTCCTTACGGAGTCCCAGCATCCACTTAGGACGTCAGAGAAAATAAGAATTTACTCACCGGTAATTCTATTTCTCGTAGTCCGTAGTGGATGCTGGGCGCCCATCCCAAGTGCGGATTGTCTGCAATACTTTTATATAGTTATTGTTTAACTAAAGGGTTATTGTTGAGCCATCTGTTGAGAGGCTCAGTTGTTATCATACTGTTAACTGGGTATTGTATCACGAGTTATACGGTGTGATTGGTGTGGCTGGTATGAGTCTTACCCGGGATTCAAAATCCTTCCTTATTGTGTTAGCTCTTCCGGGCACAGTATCCTAACTGAGGTCTGGAGGAGGGTCATAGTGGGAGGAGCCAGTGCACACCAGTAGTCTAAAGCTTTCTTTTAGTTGTGCCCAGTCTCCTGCGGAGCCGCTATTCCCCATGGTCCTTAGGGAGTCCCAGCATCCACTACGGACTACGAGAAATAGAATTACCGGTGAGTAAATTCTTATTTTCCCATATATTTCAATCCTATTAATGCTTATCTTTGTTATACACATGGGAGGTGCTCCTAGGAATAAACAAAGTATAGAAGAACCAAAAAAGGAAAGTATTCCCTATGGTGGGCACACTCAGACTCAGTGACAATTATCTAGAAGTCACATATCAATATATGATATATGACCATTAATCTTAAAATATAACCTTTATTTATTAATCTAAAACATATGCGAAAATATGTGCATGTGAAAAATGTGAGAAATAATAAACAAATGTGAAATAAAAGTTAAACCACTGTATTCTTATTATCACTATCTCTAGTGTAGAGTATGCATTTATGTTTGTTACTATGTGTCATTACTGGATATCTTCAGTCGATACAATTGTCTCTATCATCAGATCCACTTGTGTAATGACTGTTCTTTTGTCATGGGGTCGGATGGTCACTGAAGAATAACTGTATCTTTAAATATTCACAGTGTGCGCCTCACTGTCTTGTTAGAATAGCTTACTTTACAGTGATCAAAACAAACTCCCATTATAGCATACTATTTATTCAATAAAGGTGTGCTAACTACCCCTTGTGCTTCTAATTAAAGCCAATAACAGTAGCTGATTAGATGGTCCTATCAGACACTACCAATGAATTATCATGCAATCATATGAATCATAATTCTCACTATAATTATCCTGCTGGACCCATGTGGAGTATAACTACTACTGATTCTCTCAGCGGTATTAGTTAAGGGGGTATATTACTGGATGTGTAAGTGTGTTTAATGCAACTTCCACACTTACACCGCACTTCTCAGCAGTTAATTTCGATCTCTATATTCCAGTCCGCCCATGTGATTATAGTCATCTCTGGCTTAGAGTTATACACTCATTGAAATCCGTAATATACAGCACATGAATCTAAATGTAATATGTATTAGCCCTCTTAGCCGACAGTATATCAGGTGTTAATGAATTGGTATGAGTGATTACATTAAAGCCGCCCGTGTCAGCGTGTCTCCGCTGGCCGCGGCTGTCCGTACCCTGAAGCACACCCGTGACGGGCAGCGTCTGGCAGGATCTAAATATAAATATAAGCAGTCTGATTATATGGAGCTGCAGCTATCACACAATAGCACGGTGTGAGTGCCGCGCGTCCCAGCCTTTCTCCGCTGGCCGCGGCTGCCGTTAGCCAGACCCCACACGTGGAAGGCAGTGTGAATCAATACACAGCTGTCCCCAGCCTGGCTTGCTATTGCTGCAGCTAAATACTAGGTGTGTGGTTCACTATTGACTGAATATAGAGATATATTACATATATTTTAGCAATTTAAGTATGATATTAGCAACTGAGGTGTAATGTTAAAAGGGATGGCTAGCTATCTGTAATAAATATTCTATCCTATGACCTTTTTTATCAACCATAATTAATATCAGCATTTGTGCTAGCTGTTGACCCCATATGAGCTCCATTATATTATTTTTATCATTTTTATCCATTAATCTTTGTCTAAACCCTCGAATATTAATTTATGGATCATATCTTATTAGATTCTGTCAGATTGAGATTTTCTTACTCCACGGTAACACTAACCTGGACTTTATTAGACCGCTATTATAATAGACTAGTGCAATTAACCAAAATTATAATGGTAATATCATTAGTTACCATTAATTGTGCATGTAAAGTGTTATTATTCATACAATTTGTAAATATTCTATGAGTGATGTTATACATTGTTCCAAAACATTGAAACAATCTTTATATATAAAGTGAGATGCATAATATATCCTTAATATTCCCCCCTCAAAAATAAAATAAATATTAAAAAGAAAAAGTAAACCTAAAACAAACCAGTGCTGTGCAAAAACTGGAGATCAAACATAAATTAAGACAACATAAGTGTATCCTGATTAATTATACTCAGTGGAGTAGAATCCATCCTTCAATTTTTTATCTAATTTCTTTGACATTTTTGCAGGTATGTAATTAGATAGAACCTATACCATGTACATCCATATACAAAAGTAATTCCGGGGGTCATATAATTCACTCATATTAGGTATGCTAGATATCTCTAACGCTCCTGATTATGACCAGCCGATACCAATGGCTAGTTAGATGATCTCATCAGAGACTGCCAATGAGTGATAATACAATCGCATTGATAGATACATCTATGAGTCATCTTTAATAAAATTCTCCCTATTATTCGACTCATATGACATATGTCTATCGCTAGTTCTATCAGCGGTATTCATTAAGGGGGTATATTTCTGGATGTATACAGCATCTACCCTTGTACCACCCTCATCAGCAGCTAGTCCCAATCTCTGTCTCCCAATCTGGGATTTATTCCAGAGGTTATTTATCCACTCAAAAATGCTGAAAAATTAATATGCTCATTCAATCCATATGGTTGCAGCCAATCCAATAGGAACGTCCATCGACTCTCCCTCCTCAGGAGTTCCTGTGTCATGTTGCCTCCCCTTATCCCCAGATGAACTTGCTCTATTCCAAAAACCTTGAGATCATTAACATTTCCAGCATGTTTTTCATGGAAATGTTTTGCAACAGTTGTAAGTTGTTTGAATTTATTATGATCCTTCTGACAATTCCTGATGGATCCAACATGTTCCAACACCCTCTGTTTCAGTGGTCTGCTCGTCATACCAATATATCTTTTGTCACATGTACAGACAAGACAGTACACAACTCCACATGTACAGACAAGACAGTACACAACTCCAGATGTTTTACAATTGATGTAGTCCTTGATTTTATGTATTTTGTGATATTTATCCTTAAACTCTGTAGTTTTGATCATATACTCACAGGCTTTACAGCCCCCACATTTATATGATCCGGTGATGGTTCTATTTCTGATTTTGTTCGAACAGTAATGACTATGGACTAGTTCGTCCCTTAAATTGTTGGCCCTCCTCCAATTTATGGATGGCTTAGATCCTACATTTTTGGCTAAATCTTGATCTAATGTCAAAATCGACCAGTGCTTTTGAAGAATTTTCTGTATCTCTTCCCATTCCGAACAGAAATCACCCACCAATCTAATAACATCAGGTGTTCTTTTCTGGTCCTTGTTAGGATAGAGTAATTTGTCTCTGTCCATTTGTTGGGCTTGATACTTAGCTTTTTTAATACTTCTCTTCGAATAGCCTCTTTTCAGAAGTCTATTACTCAATTCCATAGCTCTTTGTTCATATTCCATTAATCCCGAGCAATTCCTTCTCACTCTCAGGAATTCCCCTTTGGGGATCCCTTTGAGGACTGGGGGGAAATGTGCACTTGATCTGTGTAAAACACTATTGGTTGCTGTATGTTTTCTATATAGATCTGTTGTTATCCTTCCATCTTCTTAACCTTCAAATCTAGGAATGTTACTGCAGATTCGCTGATCTCACAGGTGAGTTTAAGGTTAAGATTGTTGCTGTTTAATATATCAATAAATTCCTCAAACTTCTCTCTGGGACCCTCCCATAGGATTAGTAGGTCGTCAATATATCTCATCCAAATTAAGATATGTTGGGTATAATTTTCCATTGTCTCATGGAAGACAACAGACTCCTCCCACCATCCCAAATATATATTAGCATAGGTGGGGGCACAAGCCGCCCCCATAGCTGTGCCCCGCACCTGCAAATAATATAGGTCATCAAAAATGAAGAAATTTTTCTGTAGTACAAACGACAATAATTTTAGTAAAAATTCTCCAAATTCAGTAATACCTTCTTTTTGGAGAAAGAATCTAACAGATTGAATGCCCCTTTCATGATGTATACTAGTATAAAGTGATTCTACATCACACGTCATGAGAAGGGTCTGCTTGTTCACATGAATTTCATTCAGTTTGCAAAGCACATCTGTTGTGTCCTTAGTGTATGATGGCAGCATAGTCACAAATTTTCTGAGGTGGGTGTCCAGAAACTTACTGGCTTGTTCAGTCAAACCATCTATTCCTGAAACTATGGGGCGGCTAGGGGGTGTTTGTTCATTCTTGTGAATTTTCGGGAGTAAGTAAAATGTGGGGGTCTTCGGTTCCCCCACCTCTAGGAATTTGAATTCTGTTTTATTAATGACACCTGTTTCATATGCTGTTGATATTATCCGTTCATACTGTTTCTTGTATATCTCCATGGGATTTGATGGTAGTCGTTTGTAACATTGTGCCTCATTTAATTGATTTCTCGCTTCTTTGAGATATAAATCCCTGTCCCAGATGACAATATTACCTCCTTTGTCAGAAGGTTTGATTTGGACATTATCCCAGGTTTTGATTTCATGAAGTGCGTTTCTTTCATCTCTAGTCAGGTTATCTTTCAAATAATGTTTGGACCTGTTTGTTTTCCACATAGCATCAAGATCTTTGGACACCAATTCCATAAATGTCCCTACTTCGGGACAGATACTTTCTTGTGGAAAAAAGGTTCCCTTCTTTTTGCAAATAGGTCTTGAGGCCAAGTGAGGATTTTCTTCCTAATCAGCCAGTTCTTCCAAAAAGAAGGTATTACTGAATTTGGAGAATTTTTACTAAAATTATTGACGTTTGTACTACAGAAAAATGTCTTCATTTTAGATGACAAATATTATTTGCAGGTGCGGGGCACAGCTATGGGGGCGGCTTGTGCCCCCACCTATGCTAATATATATTTGGGATGGTGGGAGGAGTCTGTTGTCTTCCATGAGACAATGGAAAATTATACCCAACATATCTTAATTTGGATGAGATATATTGACGACCTACTAATCCTATGGGAGGGTCCAAGAGAGAAGTTTGAGGAATTTATTGATATATCAAACAGCAACAATCTTAACCTTAAACTCACCTGTGAGATCAGCGAATCTGCAGTAACATTCCTAGATTTGAAGGTGGAAGATGGAAGGATAACAACAGATCTATATAGAAAACATACAGCAACCAATATTGTTTTGCACAGATCAAGTGCACATTTCCCCCCAGTCCTCAAAGGGATCCCCAAAGGGGAATTCCTGAGAGTGAGAAGGAATTGCTCGGGATTAATGGAATATGAACAAAGAGCTATGGAATTGAGTAATAGACTTCTGAAAAGAGGCTATTCGAAGAGAAGTATTAAAAAAGCTAAGTATCAAGCCCAACAAATGGACAGAGACAAATTACTCTATCCGAACAAGGACCAGAAAAGAACACCTGATGTTATTAGATTGGTGGGTGATTTCTGTTCGGAATGGGAAGAGATACAGAAAATTCTTCAAAAGCACTGGTCGATTTTGACATTAGATCAAGATTTAGCCAAAAATGTAGGATCTAAGCCATCCATAAGTTGGAGGAGGGCCAACAATTTAAGGGACGAACTAGTCCATAGTCATTACAGTTCGAACAAAATCAGAAATAGAACCATCACCGGATCATATAAATGTGGGGGCTGTAAAGCCTGTGAGTATATGATCAAAACTACAGAGTTTAAGGATAAATATCACAAAATACATAAAATCAAGGACTACATCAATTGTAAAACATCTGGAGTTGTGTACTGTCTTGTCTGTACATGTGGAGTTGTGTACTGTCTTGTCATGTGACAAAAGATATATTGGTATGATGAGCAGACCACTGAAACAGAGGGTGTTGGAACATGTTGGATCCATCAGGAATTGTCAGAAGGATCATAGTAAATTCAAACAACTTACAACTGTTGCAAAATATTTCCATGAAAAACATGCTGGAAATGTTAATGATCTCAAGGTTTTTGGAATAGAGCAAGTTCATCTGGGGATAAGGGGAGGCAACATGACACAGGAACTCCTGAGGAGGGAGAGTCGATGGAAGTTCCTATTGGATGGGCTGCAACCATATGGATTGAATGAGCATATTACTTTTTCAGCATTTTTGAGTGGATAAATAACCTCTGGAATAAATCCCAGATTGGGAGACAGAGATTGGGACTAGCTGCTGATGAGGGTGGTACAAGGGTAGATGCTGTATACATCCAGAAATATACCCCCTTAATGAATACCGCTGATAGAACTAGCGATAGACATATGTCATATGAGTCGAGTAATAGGGAGAATTTTATTAAAGATGACTCATAGATGTATCTATCAATGCGATTGTATTATCACTCATTGGCAGTCTCTGATGAGATCATCTAACTAGCCATTTGTATGGGCTGGTCATAATCAGGAGCGTTAGAGATATCTAGCATACCTAATATGAGTGAATTATATGACCCCCGGAATTACTTTTGTATATGGATGTACATGGTATAGGTTCTATCTAATTACATACCTGCAAAAACGTCAAAGAAATTAGATAAAAAATTGAAAGATGGATTCTACTCCACTGAGTATAATTAATCAGGATACACTTATGTTGTCTTAATTTATGTTTGATCTCCAGTTTTTGCACAGCACTGGTTTGTTTTATGTTTACTTTTTCACTTTTTCTTTTTAATATTTATTTTATTTTTGAGAGGGGAATATTAAGGATATATTATGCATCTCACTTTATATATAAAGATTGTTTCAATGTTTTGGAACAATGTATAACATCACTCATAGAATATTTACAAATTGTATGAATAATAACACTTTACATGCACAATTAATGGTAACTAATGATATTACCATTATAATTTTGGTTAATTGCACTAGTCTATTATAATAGCGGTCTAATAAAGTCCAGGTTAGTGTTACCGTGGAGTAAGAAAATCTCAATCTGACAGAATCTAATAAGATATGATCCATAAATTAATATTCGAGGGTTTAGACAAAGATTAATGGATAAAAATGATAAAAATAATATAATGGAGCTCATATTGGGGTCAACAGCTAGCACAAATGCTGATATTAATTATGGTTGATAAAAAAGGTCATAGGATAGAATATTTATTACAGATAGCTAGCCTTCCCTTTTAACATTACACCTCAGTTGCTAATATCATACTTAAATTGCTAAAATATATGTAATATATCTCTATATTCAGTCAATAGTGAACCACACACCATGATTTGAGACACTAACAGTCAATCAAAATGTGAAAATTAATGAGAAAACAGCACTGGGCATAAAGCTCTCCTGGACCCGACAATCGGGTTTCCTATGATTAAGCTGTTGCGAAACGGTCGTTAGGCTGACAGTACACACCTTCAGTGTCTGTCATTTTAAATGTTAAACCACTTCGTCAAGAGTTGTATTATGTTTTAAATGTATAACATAGGTGCGCATTCTCCCTAGTATTTAGCTGCAGCAATAGCAAGCCAGGCTGGGGACAGCTGTGTATTGATTCACACTGCCCTCCACGTGTGTGGTCTGGCTAACGGCAGCCGCGGCCAGCGGAGAAAGGCTGGGACGCGCGGCACTCACACCGTGCTATTGTGTGATAGCTGCAGCTCCATATAATCAGACTGCTTATATTTATATTTAGATCCTGCCAGACGCTGCCCGTCACGGGTGTGCTTCGGGGTACGGACAGCCGCGGCCAGCGGAGACACGCTGACACGGGCGGCTTTAATGTAATCACTCATACCAATTCATTAACACCTGATATACTGTCGGCTAAGAGGGCTAATACATATTACATTTAGATTCATGTGCTGTATATTACTGATTTCAATGAGTGTATAACTCTAAGCCAGAGATGATTATAATCACATGGGCGGACTGGAATATAGAGATCGAAATTAACTGCTGAGAAGTGCGGTGTAAGTGTGGAAGTTGCATTAAACACTCTTACACATCCAGTAATATACCCCCTTAACTAATACCGCTGAGAGAATCAGTAGTAGTTATACTCCACATGAGTCCAGCAGGATAATTATAGTGAGAATTATGATTCATATGATTGCATGATTATTCATTGGTAGTGTCTGATAGGACCATCTAATCAGCTACTGTTATTGGCTTTAATTAGAAGCACAAGGGGTAGTTAGCACACCTTTGTTGAATAAATAGTATGCTATAATGGGAGTTTGTTTTGATCACTGTAAAGTAAGCTATTCTAACAAGACAGTGAGGCGCACACTGTGAATATTTAAAGATAGTTATTATTCAGTGACCATCCGACCCCATGACAAAAGAACAGTCATTACACAAGTGGATCTGATGATAGAGACAATTGTATCGACTGAAGATATCCAGTAATGACACATAGTAACAAACATAAATGCATACTCTACACTAGAGATAGTGATAA
This sequence comes from Pseudophryne corroboree, assembly GCF_028390025.1. Taxonomy (NCBI): domain Eukaryota; kingdom Metazoa; phylum Chordata; class Amphibia; order Anura; family Myobatrachidae; genus Pseudophryne; species Pseudophryne corroboree. The sequence continues at coordinate 243,386,947 of NC_086446.1, forward strand.
TAAGAATACAGTGGTTTAACTTTTATTTCACGTTTGTTTATTATTTCTCACATTTTTCACATGCACATATTTTCGCATATGTTTTAGATTAATAAATAAAGGTTATATTTTAAGATTAATGGTCATATATTGATATGTGACTTCTAGATAATTGTCACTGAGTCTGAGTGTGCCCACCATAGGGAATACTTTCCTTTTTTGGTTCTTCTATCCTTAAATATATTGCACAGATATTCTGAAAACTATATACTCCGAATATCTTGTTTAAAGCATGAATTGTTCAAGGACATACAATACCAGATGTTTCCAAGGCCAATCGGGAAGATCGGGAAGAATGTTTTCAGCATATGTCCGAGAGACTGACAATCACAAAGCAATAAACTATATTCAAGAATGTTCTAATTGCCAATTAGAACATTGTATGACAATTGATGTATTTGAGGTTCTGAGACATACATGGTGTATTCTGATTGGCTAAATGTATTGGCTAGCATGATTCTTTTGTCTTTAAGCTATAAAAATAAACCTATAAGGGCCCCTAGGGCAGGTCAGCCATGGTCTGCTTAGGTTACACATAATCATGTGTCATCTTTTCATTCCCTGACCTCCAACCGGTTGCTAAAGGAACAGAATTATGACTGATTACTGAAGAGAGTTAATAGACCAGACCTGAACAGGTTAAAATACCCTAACAGAACCAAATCCTGAGATTTTTACCCTAAAATAGAGATTTTCCCCATCTTTGCACCTGCTTAGAGTAGGTGAAGTGAAATTCACTGTAAATTTATCGACAATAAATGAAATTATTGCAGCTAATTGAATAAGGGTCTTTCGCGATTTGCCGTAAAATCCCGTAAAGAATGGGTTATCGCAGCTAACTGAATACTTCCTTATGTGTAATTAGAAATCTGCACATATACATAGAAGCATACAAATGAAAATAATCCCCTGGCGGTCAAAATTATACCTAATGTTAATTTTCATTTTTACTGAGCGCATTATAATTAAACATTAAAACACTCATACAGTCAATCAGAATCTCATTATTTCTGCAGCAGGGTATACTGATATTCCACAGGGAATAACATCGGAGGTGCAGAGTTGGATCTTGATCAGAGGCACCAACAGGCTAAAGCTTTGACTGTTCCCAGGATGCACTGCCTCCAGGCACTTGAGCTCAGTTTGTAAGTTGGTGCAGGCAGCTAACAGGTGCGGCTGGGCTAGGCAGCCCTGAAAAGAGCTTTTTAGAAGACTTAAAGGGCCACAGCACTTTCTATGTCTTTATGACATGCTGTGCTACGGCTCCATCACCTCCCTAAGCGGCGCTGCATACTCCCGCGGCCGGATTCCATGGGTACTTGCAGCGGAGACGCACCGGTTTTAAGGCACACCACCGCTGCAGCTCTCCAGGATCATGTGGCTGCACTAAAGGGAGGAGGTAAGAGGGTCCCCCAGGTGGGGCCTGCCGGTAAGTCGCGGTCCCAGAAGACATTGTTTCGCACAGGGACCCCACTATATCCACCAGGTCAGATTTACTAAAATCTGTTTATAATAAGCATCACAGTACACGGTGGTGAAGTCCAGCAGAGGGGATAAGACAATGACCTGTAGCCCCTCCCCCAGCTTCGGATGCCATCTACTGCTGGTGTTCTTGCCCTGGAGCTGCACTTCTCTCTCCCTCACTCCCTGACAAAGATTTTGGCGCCATCTTCACTACTAGCTGGACTGAACTCCGGGACTGCAGGGCTCTGTCTCCTCTGTAAAGCCGTCTGCCTCATCAGCGCTGTGCTTTTACAGTCACTTAAGTATTTTACATGTCATTGTAGACAGTGTTAGTTAAGAACGAGTGTACTAATATCTGAATATTTAGTGAGTGTTCTGTGATATACATCCAGTGTTTACTGTGCATTTATATCTGTATACATACATATCTATGTGTAGTTTACTAGTCCAGTGCAGTTTTTTTGTTTATATGTAATCTTGCATTGTACCTGTGACTGAGTGTGCCTGTAGCTGTGTGGATTCCATTCTTGTGTATCACACGTTTTGCTATCACTATATTCTGTACCATGGGGTCTAGGTGCGTCAGGGTCTCATATATAGTATATAGTGCTACACAGGGTATACTGTTTTCTGTTTTTCACTGTGTGTTTCAGTCACCCCATATCACTTAAATCATCTGTGTTCTGTGTTTACGGTCACATAAAATGGGATTATTTGCTGGTTTTCTGTTTGGCTATATTGTACTGTTATGCCCTAAGCCTACATCCCATACAATGTCTGCTACACAGGGCGGGACATCCGCGGACACTCCTGCATCATGTAGTGCTGTCGCCTTGGAGTCTCCAGTTGGTTAAGTGTTAGCTGCTGCTTCAGGCGCTGGGTGTCCTACATCTCCCAGTCCGCCTGCAGCACCTGTGGCCAATCAGGACCCACCTTGGGCAGCATTTTCAAATATGCTGACTACGCTTGTAACACGTCTTAGGCCCCCTGTGGGACCTCCTATGCCATTACAGCCACATATCGTCCCTGCTGTTAATCCATCATGGGCAGATGCTCTGTCCTCTGTTACATCAATTATATCGGTCTTTGGCCAAGCAAAATCCTAACCCTCGTCCGCCTAAGACCATAGTGTCCTCTAAGCGGGCCCTTACATCCTCACAGTCCACTCATGTTACAGATACTTCATCGGATGAAGATGGCGCATACACTGATCCCTCAGACACTGACGCAGATGCTTCTGATGGGGAATCCCTGACCCAAGTGGATGTTCCTGACCTCTTGGAGGCTACACGGCTGATTTTTCAAATTGATGATGATGAACCCCTACCACATTCTGACTGTCTAAGATAATACTGGCTCGTTATCCCCTTGCTGCAGAGTTGAGAAAAAATTGGGAAACACTGCCGCCGGTGGTCTCGCAAGTCACACGTCTGGTGGTATCATCTGCTCTGTCTGTCACTACCGACACCTCTCTGAAGGAACCAACTGATAAGCGTGTGGAGGGTTGCTTGAAGTCCATTTATACTCTGGCTGGAGCTGTGCATAGGCCTACTATTGTGGCCTCTTGGGCTGCTAAAGCTATAGAGGCCTGGGTTTAGGAAGCGGAACTACCGTCTAATTTTCCTGATAAGGCAAAACATTGTCTTTCATACATCGTTACAGCCTCTCATTATTTTCAGGAGGCGGCATCACATGCAGATATCCTAGCGGCCGAAGCGCCTACCACGTCTATCCTGGTTCGTTGGATCCTCTGGTTCCAGCCCTGGTCTGTAGATCTGGACTCGAAAAAGACCTTGGAGGTTATCCCTTTTAAGGGAAACATTCTTTTTGGGGAAGATCTCAACAAGATTGTTGCCGACTTAGCGTCTGCTAAGACTGCATGTCTGCCTAGTACTACTCCTTCGGCCCCGAAGGCTAAGAGTACTTCATTTCGTTCCTTTCGACCTCGAGGTAAAGCAAAGGGTCCAGCGTACCCGAAACAGGCTCGCACTTCCAAATCCACTAAGCCCAAACTTAAACGTGCCTGGGCTGCCCGTCAGCCTGCTGCCAAAACAGACAAGCCTGCTGTATGATGGTGCGGGCCTCCCTCTGGGGGATTCCAGGGTGGGAGGCCGACTTCTATGGTTTGCTCAGGTATGGCTACAGACCACTTTGGACGCCTGGGTAAGGGAAGTTGTCACTCACAGATAGGCCATCTTTCAAGAAACGTCCCCTTCACCAGTTTTGCTCAACAAACGTCCGTTCGGATCCAGTGAAAGCAAGGACTCTCCATCTGGTGGTGCAATCCTTCCTGGACACAGGAGTGGTAGTGCCTGTGCCTCTGGCTCAGAGAGGCAGAGGGTACTATTCAATGCTGTTCCTAGTCCTGAAACCGAATGGTTCTTCTCGGCCCATTCTCAACCTCAAGTCTTTGAACAAGTTTGTGAAAGTCTCCAAATTCCGTATGGAAATTCTTTGCTCTATTATTCTGACCTCGGAGCCCAAGGACTACATGGTATCCCTGGACATACAGGATGCTTACCTGCATATACCTATTGCGTATAGCTGCAGTTTGCTATTGGCAACCTACATTTTCAATTCCAGGCCTTGCGGTTTGGTCTGACCTCGGCTCAGTTTTCACCAAGGTCATGACGGCCCTACTCCGCCGTCAGGGTATCATGATGTTGCCGTATCTCAATGACTTGTTGATCCTGGCGAATTCTCCAGAGGTTTTTTCTTCGTCATCTGAAACTGACGGTCCAATTCCTGCAAGCCCACGGGTGGCTGCTCAACTGGAAGAAAAATTTTCTGGTCCCTGCTCAGAGTATGGTGCACCTGGGAGCACTATTGGACACCAACAACCAGTGGTTGTTTTTGTCTCCGGAAAATATCCTGATATTTCATGACAAGATAAGATGCTTCCTCTCTTGTGTTGATGCATCGCCGAGTGTAAGTACTAGGCCTGATTGTCTGCTTTCGACATGGTGGAGTACGCTCAATTTCATTCCCACCCTCTACAGAGGTTAATTCTCTCCGAGTAGGACGGCCTGCCTCACCGGATCAGGTCTCACATGAAATCCTTGAATCCGTCTGTCACTGACTTGGTGGCTGCAGGACCAACAACTGAGCAGGAGTAGTCTATTCTGGATCTCCAACTGGCTCCTTCTGACGGCGGACACCAGTCTGCGGGGTTGGGGCGCAGTGTTAGAGCAACACTCTCTTCAGTGTCGGTGGACCAGGGAGGAATCTCTCCTCCCGATAAAGATTCTGGAATTGTGGCCAGTGTTCAATGCCTTGACACTGGCCCTGCCTCTTGTACGGAACAGGCCTCTTTAAGTACAGTCGTACAACGCCACCACGGTGGCATACATAAATCATCAAGGCGGCACCCAAAGCCATGATGGAAGTGTCAGAGTCTTTGTTGGATGGAACGCCATCTGCCAGCCTATCGGCAGTGTTCATTCCAGGGGTCCTGAACTGGGAAGATGAAAGTGGAGCCTTCATCCGGAGGGATTTCAACTCCTCGTGGAACAGTGGGGTCTACCAGATGTAGACCTGATAGCATCTCGACACAATCACAAGGTTCTGGTCTTTGGAGCAAGGACAAGGGATCCTCAAGCAGCGTTCGTGGATGCATTGACAATTCCATGGAACTTTCAACTGCCGTACGTGTTCCATCCTGTGTCACTCCTGCCCAGGGTAATACGGAAGTTCAAGCAAGAAGGAGGCATACTACTTCTAGTCGCTCCAGCGTGGCCCAGATGGCATTGGTTCTCAGACCTGCAGGGTCTCTCGATACAGCGTCCTCTTCTTCCTCAATGCCCCTCGTGTCTACCCGGACCTGGCCAGACTGGCTTTGATGGCGTGGCTCTTAAAGCTTCACTCCTGAGAGCAAAAGGATTTCTGCTGCGGGGTACATTGGGCTCCACAAGGATAGACATTGGGGTGGTGTAGAGTAGGATCTGGATTCGAGGCACCAACAGGCTCAAAAGCTTTGACTGTTCCTAAGATGCATAACGCCGCCTCCTCTATAACCCCGCCTCCTTGCACAGGAGCTCAGTTTTGTAGTTGGTGCTGCAGATAGCAGGCACATAACAGAGGGGTTTCTCCAGGCAGCCCTAAGAAGAGCTTCTTGTGAAGAAAAAGTGAAGACTACAAGGGCAGCAGCAGTGTGTAAATGTCAGGAGACATTCACTGCTGCAGCTCCATCTCTCCCCAGCGGTGCTGTACACTCCCGTGCCCTGGTTGCCGGGTAACTAGAGCAGGAGGCTCCGGTTTTCTTCCAGTTAGACACACACGGCCGGGGCTCTCCGGGATCGCGTGGCCGCGCTTTGTTAGGTGGTAAGTGGGTCCCGTTCGCGTGACCCGCACTATCACGATCCGGTGCGGCTAGTGGGAGGCGGGCCGAGCGCGCTGGTCGATGACACTGTGGCATACAGGCGACCCCACTAGGCCACCTGGGCAAGGGTACAGGTCAGGTTTTCTCTCATAAACCTATTTATATTGGCCCGCAGTACCAGGTGGTTAAGCCAGCAGAGGGGATAAAGCTTAGACCTGTAGCCCCTCCCCCAGCCCACCATTTACAGTAAATGTTCCCACCCTGGAGCTGCATATCTCTCTCCCTCACTCCCAGTCAGTGTTTGGGCGCCATTTCTCTCAGCTACACTGTTCCTGGGACTGCTTGGGCAAATCCACCTTTGTAAAGCCGCCTGATAGCGCTGTGACTATTACAAGACACTTAAGTATTCTATATGTCATTTAGACAGTGATAGTTAAGAAAAAGTGCATTTAGTCAGGGTTCTCTGGTACAAGTGCCCTGTGATTTACATCCAGTTTTTTACTGTGCAGTGTTACATCTATTGACTACATAGCTATATATAAGCTAGTCCAGTGCAGTATTATCGTTTGTAATAACCTCTGCATTGTACAACTGTGATTATATGTGTGTGCATTAGCTTGCTGGGTGAGTTTCATTTCGTGTCTCTCACTCAACTTGCTATCCCAATATTCTATAACCTGAGGGGGCTTGGTGTGTCAGGTTTATAATACTGTAATATAGGATATTCACAAGATATACTCTAATTGTATTTTTCTGTGATTTTAGTCACCATATCTCTCCTGTATCCCTGTTTGTGCTGAATACACTGCGCAGGGGTTTGGGCAAGAGGTATTGTGCTGCTGACCATTGTACTGTTACCTGATATTGCAAGTTATATCATGTCTGCTTCTGAGGGTAACTGTTCTGGTGCTGAACACACTACCGGTGTTGCTGACGCCACAGATCCCTATGAGGATAATATAGCAGCTGAGGGCTCTGGTTCTGGGGGCTCTCTGCCCCCCAGTGGGACTGTGGCAACGGGGGTCCATAATGACCCGTCGTGGGCTACTTTCTCCACACTTCTGAATACACTAGTTACTAAACTAACACCCCCTATGGGACCTCCTATGCCAGTTCAACCGTATGTGGTCCCTGCAGCTAACCCGCCGTGGGCAGATAACTTGTCTGCTCAACTGAAGAAATTGAACCAGTCTTTGACTACTAAAAAGTCTGACCCTCGCTCGCCTAAGACCATGGGGTCCTCTAAGCGAGCTCTTACCTCCTCACAATCCACTGCTGTCACTGACACCATGTATGATGAAGATGGCGCTTACACTGACCCCAGAGATTCTGACACAGATACTACTGATGGGGAGGGTAGTTCACAAGTGGATGTTCCTGATCTTTTGGAGGCTATTAAGTTGATTCTACAGATTACGGATGATCCCGAGCCATCCGTTCCTCCTAAGAAACCAGATAGGTTCAAGCGTCAGAAGGTGGTTAAACAAGTTTTACCTTATTCTGATCACATGGTGGAAATACATCAGGAATCCTGGGAAAATCCAGGGAAGAAGTTTGTGCCGCACAAGAAGATGCTGGCTCGCTATCCCCTCGCGCCAGAGCTGTCAAAAAATTGGGAGACGCCTCCTCCAGTGGACTCGCATGTGGCAAGGATGGTGGTTTCCTCAGCTCTACCTGTCACTACCGTCACGTCTCTGAAAGAGCCTACGGATAAACGCGTGGAGGGTTGTCAAAGCGATTTACACCTTCACGGGTGCTGCGCAAAGGCCCACTATTGCAGCGACATGGGCTGCAGAAGCTATTGAAGCGTGGGCCCTAGAGTTGGAAGCTGAAATCTCTACTGACCTTGCTAGACAGTGCTTGTCATATATTGTCACAGCTTCTCACTATATTAAAGAGGCGGCTTCTGATGCCGGTATTCTAGCAGCCAAGGCTTCTACTACGTCAGTCCTGGCCCGCCGGCTATTGTGGCTGTGATCCTGGTCCGTGGATCTGGATTCAAGAAAAACCCTAGAGGTACTCCCTTTTAAGGGAGATATTCTGTTTGGGGAGGACTTAAATAAGATAGTGGCTGATTTGGCTACTGCCAAAACTGCCTGTCTGACAAGTACCTCTCCTGTGCCGAAGACTAAAAGTACTTCCTTTCGTCCTCCAGGTAAAGCAAAAGGTCAGGCGTACCACAAACAGGCCTGCACTTCAAAACCTGGTAAGCCGAAGCCCAAAAGAGCCTGGGCTGCCCATCAGCCAGCTTGCAAGACCGATAAGCCTGCCACATGACGGGGCGGGCCTCCCCCTGGGGGACCCCAGGGTGGGGGGGCTGGCTTCTAGGGTTGAAGACCACTTCAGATGCCTGGGTACGGGAAGTCGTAATTCGAGGTTACGCCATAGCCTTCAAAAAACGCCCCCCTTGACGATTTTGCCTGACAGATATCTCTTCAGATCAGGTGAAGGCAAAGACTCTACATTCGGTGGTACAGACCCTCCTGGACACAGGAGTGGTAGTACAGGTGCTTCTTGCTCAGAGTGGCCAGAGGTACTATTCTCCACTGTTTCTAGTCCCGAAACCGAATGGGTCCTCCCAGCCCATTCTCAACCTCAAGGCATTGAACAAGTTTGTGAGAACCTCCAAATTCCGTATGGAAACCCTTCGCTCTATTGTTCTGGCCTTGGAATCTGGGGATATATTGTGTCCCTGGATATACAGGATGCTTACCTGCATATTCCTATAGCAGCGTCGCATCAGCAATACCTGAGGTTTGCGGTTGGCAACCTCCATTACCAGTTTCGGGCGTTACCTTTTGGTTTAACCACGGCTCCGCGAGTCTTCACCAAAGTTATGGCGGTGATTACGGTGGAACTCCGCCGTCAATGGGTCAAGATCCTACCGTATCTGGACGACTTGTTGATCCTGGCAAATGCTCCAGAAATTCTACGTCACTTGGATCTGACTGTCCGGTTTCTGCAAGCCCACGGGTGGCTCATCAACTTTAAGAAATTCTCCTTGGTCCCTGCTCAGAGCATGGTGCACCTGGGAGCGCTATTGGACACTCAACCAGCGGTGGTTGTCTCAGGAGAAAGTCCTGAAGCTTCAGGACAGGATTCGTTGATCCGCTCTCATCCGCAAGTGTCGATACATTCGGCGATGCAGGTGCTGGGCCTCATGGTATCAGCATTCGGCATGGTGGAGTATGCTCAATTCCATTCTCGCCCCCTCCAGAGGCTGATTCTGGTCAAGTGGGACGGCCTACCTCACCGGATCAGGTCTCACATGATCTCATTGACTCCGGAGGTCCGTCTGTCGCTGTACTGGTGGCTCCAGGACCAACGATTGTGCAGGGGCCGTCCTTTCTGGATTTCCGACTGGGACCTGATGACGGATGCCAGTCTAAGGGGTTGTGGCGCGTTGTTGGAGCAACACTCCCTTCAGGGTCGGTGGACCAAGGAGGAGTCTCTCCTCCCAATCAACATTCTGGAATTGCAGGCGGTCTTCAACTCATTGAACCTGGCCCAGCATTTAATACAGAACCATCCTGTTCAAGTACAGTCGGACAACGCCACCACAGTGACTTACATAAATCTTCAAAGTGGCACTCGCAGCCGCTTGGCAATGAAGGAAGTCGCACGGATTCTTCAATGGGCAGAACGCCATCTACCGGCCATATCGCAAATATTCATTCCAGGAATCCTGAATTGGGAAGCGGACTTTCTCAGTCGCCAGGACGTACATGCCGGAGAGTGGGGCCTCCATCCAGAAGTGTTTCAACTCATAGTGGAAAGGTGGGGCCTTTCAGACGTGGATCTGATGGCGTCTCGACACAATCACAAGGTTCCGGTCTTCGGAGCAAGGACAAGGGATCCTCAAGCAGCATTCGTGGATGCGCTGGCGGTGCCATGGAGGTTTCGGCTGCCGTACGTGTTCCCTCCGGTGTCACTCCTGCCCAGGGTAATTCGGAAGTTGAAGCAAGGAGGAGTCCTGCTTCTCATAGCTCCAGCGTGGCCCAGACGGCATATGTTCTCAGACCTGCAAGGCCTATCATCAAGAGCGTCCAATTCTACTTCCACTGCCCTTGTTCAGGGCCCCTGTGTTTACCGGGACCTCGCCCGACTGTCTTTGACGGCGTGGCTCTTGAAGCTTCCGTCTTGAGGGCTAAAGGTTTTTCTGAGGCGGTCATTAAAACTATGTTGCAGGCCCGGAACCCGGATTCTGCTCGGATTTACCATAGGGTCTGGCATTCTTATTTTGTTTGGTGCGCATCTAACAATTAGGATGCTTCCAAGTTTAGTACGGCCAAACTTTTGGCTTTTCTGCAGCAGGGCCTAGATGTAGGCCTGCGTCTGGCATCCCTCAAGGTTCATATTTCTGCCTTGTTGGTGTGGTTTCAGAGAAAAATTGCGACCTTGCCTGATGATCATACCTTTACTCAAGGTGTGTTGCGTATCCAACCTCCCTATGTCCCGCCTGTGGCTCTTTGGGACTTGTCGGTGGTGTTGGAGGCGTTGCAAGAGTCCCCATTTGAACCTCTGGGCTCAGCTGACCATAAGTGGCTTTCCCTTAAGGTGGTGTTTTTGCTGGCTATTGCCTCCGCTAGAAGAGTGTCGGATTTGGGTGCCTTGTCTTGTAGTTCCCCATATCTGATTTTTCACCGTGACCGGGCGGTTCTTCAAACTCGTCCCGGATATATATCCAAGGTGGTATCTTCGTTCCACCTTAACCAGGAGATTGTGGTTCCGGCCCTGGTCTCTCCTGACTTGTCTCCCAAAGAGCGGTCTTTGGATGTGGTACGGGCTCTCCCTATCTATGTGAAGAGAACTGCTTCTATTAGGAAATCTGATTCTCTTTGTTCTGTTTCGTTTTCACACACGTGGCTGGCCTTCTCACAAGCAGAATTTGGCCAGATGGATTAGAATGGTGATTGCACATGCTTATGTGAAGGCTGGTCTGTCAGCTCCTGCTCACATTACGGCCCATTCTACTTGGTCAGTTGGAACTTCCTGGGCGGCCCGCCGTGGTGCGACCCTTGAACAATTGTGCAAAGCGGCTACGTGGTCATCGGTGAACACGTTCATGAAGTTCTATGCCTTCGATACTGCTGCTTCCCAGGATGCTTCCTTTGGACGCCGGGTTCTTGTGCCCGCTACAGTGCGTCCCCTCCCATAAGGAACTGCTTTAGGACATCCCCAATGTCTATCCTTGTGGAGACCAGTGTACCCCGCAGCAGAAAACGAGTTTTATGGTAAGAACTTAGCTTTGTTAAAACTCTTTCTGCGAGGTACACTGGGCTCCACAAGGCGCCCACCCTGACGCACTTGGCTTCTTTGGGTTGGTATGGCATTAGCCGCTGACACTTCTCCTGTCGTGAGAATGTGGTGTTTGTGGTAACTAACTGTTGTCGTCTCTTTTCTCTAACGTCCTAGAGGATGCTGGGACTCCGTAAGGACCATGGGGAATAGACGGGCTCCGCACTTTAAGAAAGACTTTAGACTCTGGGTGTGCACTGACTCCTCCCTCTATGCCCCTCCTCCAGACCTCCGTTTTAGACTGTGCCCAGAAGACATGGGTGCACTGCAGGGAGCTCTCCTGAGTTTCCTGTTAAAGCATATTTGTTAGGTTTTTTCTTATTTTCAGGGAACACTGCTGGCAACAGACTCCCTGCATCGAGGGACTGAGGAGAGAGGAGCAGACCTACTTAAATGATAGGCTCTGCTTCTCGGCTACTAGACACCATTAGCTCCAGAGGGAGTGGAACACAGGTTTGTCCTGGGCGTTCATCCCAGAGCTGCGCCACCGTTTTCCTCACAGAGCCGGAAGAAACGAAGAAAGAAGATTCTGAGGCGGCAGAAGCCTTTCGGGTGCTTCACTGAGGTAACGCACAGCACGGCAGCTGTGCGCGATTGCTCCCATACACCTCACACACTCCGGTCACTGAAAGGGTGCAGGGGGGGCGACCTGGGTAGCAATAAACCTCTCCTATGGCAAAATGACCTATATACATGTACAGGTGAGCACTGTACATGTATATAAGAGAGCCCCCGCCAGGTTTTACAAAGTTTGAGCGGGACAGAAGCCCGCCGCCGAGGGGGCGGGGCTTCTCCCTCAGCACTCATCAGTGCCATTTTTCTCTCCACAGCACCGCTGAGAGGAAGCTCCCCGGACTTTCCCCTGCTTGACACACGGTGAAAGAGGGTTGGCGATAAAACATTACAGCAGCGCTACTGGGTAAACATTCTGTGTTTTTCTCCTGGGTCATATAGCGCTGGGGTGTGTGCTGGCATACTCTCTCTCTGTCTCTCCAAAGGGCCTAAGGGGGAACCTGTCTTGTGTCGACATGTTTGACGATGAAGGCTCGTCTAAGGGGGGGGCATGAATGTCAGGTTGCCGTCGGCAACGCCGACACCGGACTGGATGGATATGTGGAATGTCTTGAATGCTAATGTAAATTTATTGCATAAGAGATTGGACATGACTGAGGCTAGGGATCAGTCAGGTAGTCGGACCCATGCCTGTCCCAGTGGCACAGGGACCTTCTGGGTCTCAGAAATGCACATTATCCCAGATCACTGACACAGATACCGACACTGTTTCATATTCCAGTGTCGACTATGAGGATGCAAAGTTACAGCCAAAAGTGGCTAAAGGTATTCGTTACATGATCATTGCTATTAAAGAGGTTTTGCATATTACTGAGGAACCCCCTGTCCCTTACACGAGGGTACGCATGTATAAAGAGAAAAAGCCTGAGATCACCTTTCCGTCCTCATTTGAGCTAAGCGAATTGTGCGAAAAGGCTTGGGAATCTCCAGACAGGAGACTACAAGTTCCCAAAAGGATTCTTATGGCGTATCCCTTCCCACAAAAGGACAGGATACGATGGGAATCTTCGCCTAAAGTAGACAAGGCGTTGACACGCTTATCCAAGAAGGTGGCACTGCCTTCCCAGGATACTGCTACCCCGAAGGATCCTGCGGATCGTAAGCAAGAAGTTACCATGAAGTACATTTACACACATTCTGGTACTATTGTTAGGCCGGCTATGGCATCGGCCTGGGTTTGTAGTTCTGTCGCATCATGGACAGATTCCTTATCTACGGAGATTGAGACCCTGGATAAGGATACCATTCTAATGACCCTAGAACATATCAAGGATGCAGCGTTATATATGAGGGATGCTCAAAGACACATTTGTTTACTAAGCTCCAGAATAAATGCTATGTCTGTTTCTGCTAGGCGACTCTTGTGGACCCGACAGTGGACGGGGGATGCCGACTCAAAGCGGCATATGGAGTCGTTGCCTTAAAAGGGGGAGGAGTTGTTTGGAGAAGGCCTCTCAGACCTTGTCTCTACTGCTACGGCTGGTAAATCGAATTTTTTACCTTATGTTCCCCCGCAACATACTAAGAAGGCACCTCATTAGCAAATGCAGTCCTTTCGTTCAAATAAAAGCAAAAAGGTACAGGGATCGTCCTTTCTTGCCAGAGGTAAAGGCAAGGGAAAAAAGCTGCACACAGCTAGTTCCCAGGAGCAGAAGTCCTCCCCTACGTCTCCAAAATCCACCGCATGACGCTGGGGCTTCCCTGGGGGGCATCAGCTCAAGTGGGGGCACGTCTTCGATTTTTCAGCCACGTCTAGGTTCACTCAGGTTTATCCCTGGGCAATAGAGATTGTTTCTCAGGGATACAGGCTGGAATTCGAAGAGATGCCTCCTCGCCGGTTTTTCAAATCGGCTCTCCCAGCTTCTCCCTCAGAAAGGGAGTTAGTGTTAACTGCAATTCAAAAATTGTATCTGCAATAGGTGATAGTCAAGGTTCTTCTACTCCAGCAAGGGAAGGGGTATATTACTCAACCCTGTTTGTGGTCCTGAAACAGACGGTTCGGTCAGACCCATTTTGAATCTGAAATCCCTGAACCTGTAATTGAAAAAGTTCAAGATGGAATCGCTCAGAGCGGTCATCGCCAGCCTGGAGGGAGGGATTGGATGGTTTCCCTGGACATAAAGGATGCTTACCTTCATGTTCCGATTTTTCTTCCTCACCAGGCGTTCCTGAGATTTGCGGTACAGGACTGTCCTTACCAATTTCAGACGTTGCCGTTTGGGCTTTCCACGGCCCCGAGAATTTTCACCAAGGTGATGGCGGAAATGATGGTGCCCCTGCCATACTTGGACGATCTCCTCATAAAGGCGAGATCTCGAGAGAAGTTACTGGACAGCGTGTCACTGGCTGTGAGGACATTGCAACAGCACGGCTGGATTCTCAATATTCCGAAGTCCCAGCTGGTTCCTACAATGCGTCTGACCTTTTTGGACCTGATTCTGGACACAGACCAGAAAAAGGGTTTTCTTCCGATGGAAAAGGCTCAGGAGGTCATCGCTCTGGTCAGGAACCTATTAAAGCCAAAAAAGGTTTCAGTGCTTCACTGCACACGTGTCCTGGGGAAGATGGTGGCATCGTACGAAGCCATCCCCTTCGGCAGGTTCCATGCGAGGACCTTTCAATGGGACCTGCTGGACAAATGGTCCGGGTCTCATTTACAAATGCATCGAAGGATCACCCTGTCTCCCAGAGCCAGGATATCTCTCCTGTGGTGGCTGCACAGTGCTCACCTCCTAGAAGGCCGCAGGTTCGGCATTCAGGACTGGATCCTGGTGACCACGGACGCAAGCCTACGAGGATGGGGAGCAGTCACACTGGGAAGAAATTTCCAAGGTCTCTGGTCAAGTCTAGAGTTGAGGGCCATATACAACGGCCTACGTCAAGCGGAGGCATTACTTCGGTGCAAACCGGTTCTGATTCAGTCGGACAATGTCACAGCAGTGGCTCATGTAAACCGCCAAGGCGGCACAAGGAGCAGAGTGGCCATGGCAGAAGCAACCAGGATTCTTCGTTGGGCAGAGAATCATGTAAGCGCCCTGTCGGCAGTGTTCATCCCGGGGGTGGACAACTGGGAAGCGGGCATCCTCAGCAGACACGACCTGCATCCGGGAGAGTGGGGACTTCATCAGGAAGTCTTCGCACAGATCGCGGGTCGGTGGTGACTGTCTCGGATAGACATGATGGTGTCCCGTCTCAACAAAAAGCTGAAGCGATATTCGCCAGATCAAGAGATCCTCAGGCGGTAGCTGTAGACGCTCTGGTGACACCATGGCTGTTCAGATCGGTCTATGTGTTCCCTCCTTTGCCTCTCATACCCAAGGTGTTGAGAATAATAAGACATAGAAGAGTGAGAACAATCCTCATTGTTCCAGATTGGCCACAAAGGACTTGGTATCCAGATCTGCAAGAGTTGCTCACAGACGATCCGTGGCCTCTTCCTCTAAGGCAGGACCTGCTGCAACAGGGGCCCTGTCTGTTCCAAGACTTACCGCAGCTGCGTTTGACGGCATGGCGGTTGAACGCCGGATCCTAGCGGAAAAAGGTATTCCGGAGTAGGTCATTCTTACCCTGATTAAGGCTAGGAAGGAAGTGACAGAAAAACATTATCACCGCATATGGCGAAATGTTTCTTGGTGTGAGGCCAGGACTGCTCCTACGGAGGAGTTCCATTTGGGCCGTCTACTTCACTTCCTTCAAACAGGAGTGAATTTGGGCCTAAAATTAGGATCCATAAAGGTTCAAATTTCGGCCTTGTCCATTTTCTTTCAAAAAGAATTGGCTTCTCTTCATGAAGTACAGACATTTGTGAAGGGAGTGCTGCATATTCAGCCTCCTTTTGTACCTCCGGTGGCGCCTTGGGATCTTAACGTGGTATTAAGTTTCCTCAAGTCACCTTGGTTTGAACCACTTAAAACAGTGGAGTTGAAATATCTCACTTGGAAGGTGGTCATGTTGTTGGCCTTAGCTTCTGCAAGGCGTGTTTCGGAATTAGCGGCTTTGTCATATAAAAGTCCCTATCTGGTTTTTCACGTGGATAGTGCAGAATTGAGGACTCGTCCTCAATTCCTGCCTAAAGTGGTCTCATCTTTTCATATAAACCAACCTATTGTCGTGCCTGTGGCTACGCGTGATTTGGAGGATTCCGAGTCACTTGATGTGGTCAGGGCTTTGAAGATTTATGTGGCCAGAACAGGTAGGGTCAGGAAGACAGAGGCGCTGTTTTATCCTGATGCAGCCAATAAGGTTGGCGCACCGGCTTCAAAGCAGACTTTTGCTCGCTGGATCTGTAACACGATTCAGCAAGCACATTCTACGGCAGGATTGCCATTGCCAAAATCGGTTAAGGCCCATTCCACTAGGAAGGTGGGCTCTTCTTGGGCGGCTGCACGAGGGGTCTCGGCATTAGTTGTGCCGAGCAGCTACTTGGTCGGGATCAAACACCTTTGCAAAGTTCTATAAGTTTGATACCCTAGCGGAGGAGGACCTCCGGTTTGCTCAATCTGTGCTGCAGAGTCATCCGCACTCTCCCGCCCGTTTGGGAGCTTTGGTATAATCCCCATGGTCCTTACGGAGTCCCAGCATCCTCTAGGACGTTAGAGAAAATAAGATTTTACACTTACCGGTAAATCTATTTCTCGTAGTCCGTAGAGGATGCTGGGCGCCCGTCCCAAGTGCGGAATTCTTCTGCAAGACTAGTATATAGTTATTGCTTACATAAGGGTTTTCTTATAGTTCATCGGTTTGGACCGGGACTATGTTGTTTGTTCATACTGTTAACTGGGTAGTTTATCACAAGTTAGACGGTGTGATTGGTGTGGCTGGTATGAATCTTGCCCTTGGATTAACAAAAATCCTTTCCTCGTACTGTCCATCTCCTCTGTGCACAGTTTCTCTAACTGAGGTCTGGAGGAGAGGCGTAGAGGGAGGAGCCAGTGCACACCAGAGTCTAAAGTCTTTCTTAAAGTGCCCATGTCTCCTGCGGAGCCCGTCTATTCCCCATGGTCCTTACGGAGTCCCAGCATCCTCTACGGACTACGAGAAATAGATTTACCAGTAAGTGTAAAATCTTATTTTCCTGCTACTGCATTGGGCTGGTTAACTAAAAACTGAGCTCCTGTGCAGGGAGGCGGGGTTATAGAGGAGGTGGTGCTATGCATCTTGGGAACAGTCAAAGCTATTGAGCCTGTTGGTGTCTCGGATCAAGATCCTACTCTACACCCCCCCCCCTCAGAGTCTATCCTTGCGGAGCCCAGTGTACCTCGCAGAAAGAGTTTTAACAAAGGTAAGTTCTTACCATAAAACTCGTTTTTCTGAGATGATCATTCAAGCTATAAACCAGCTTCGGCTCTGATTTATTACAGGGTCTGGAATTCTTACTTCACCTGGTGTGCTGCTAAGAATTATGATGCATATACTTTCAGAACTTCCAGGCTTTTGGAGTTTCTACAACAAGCCCTAAACTTGGGCCTTCGTCTGGCCTCCCTCAAGGTCCATATATCTGCCTTGTCGGTGTGGTTTCAGAGAAAAATTGCATCTCTTCCTGACGTTCACACTTTCACTCCGGGTTTTCTATGGATTCAACCTCCCTATGTACCTCCTGTGGCTCTGTGGGATCTGTCTGTTGTTCTGCATGCCCTACAAGAGTCTCTATTTGAACTTCTTGAGTCTGTGGACCTTAAATTCCTTACGCTTAAGGCTGTGTTTCTATTGGCTATTGCCTCTGCTAGGAGGGTGTCGGACTTAGGCACTTTGTCCTGTCGTCCACCCTTTCTGATTTTTAACCGTGACCGGGCAGTTCTTAGAACTCGCCCAGGTTATTTGCCTAAGGTAGTATTATCTTTACATCTTTAACCATGAGATTGTGTTTCCGGCCTTCATCTCTTCTGGTGTATCCTCCAAAGAAAGATCTTTGGATGTGGTACGGGATCTCCGTATTTATGTGGAAAGGACTGCCTCTATCAGGTCGTCAGATTCCCTTTTTGTACTTTTTGGTTTTCACAAACGTGGCTGGCCTGTGAATAAGCAGACCTTGGCCAGATGGATAAGAATGGTGATTGCACAAGCCTATTCGCAGGCTGCTATCAAAGCCCATTCTACTCTGTCTGTTGGACCTTCTTGGGTGGCCCACCGTGGCGCATCTGCGGAACAGTTGTGCAAGGCAGCTACGTGGTCCTCCGTGAACACGTTCATCAGGTTCTATGCCTTGGATGCTTCCTGTGGATGCCAGGTTCTTGTGCCTGCTAGTGCGTCCCCTCCCATGAGGAACTGTTTTAGGACATCCCCGATGTTATTCCCTGTGGAATACCAATGTACCCCGCTGCAGAAAAGGAGATTTATGGAAGACTTACCATTGTTAAATCTTTCTGCGAGGTACACTGGATTCCACAGGGCGCCCACCCTGACGCACTTAGCTTCTTTGGGTTTGTATGGCATTAGCTGCTAGTCCCTTCTCCTGTCGTGAGAAAGTGGTTCTATGTGACTAACATCTACCATCTCTCTTACCTGCTACTGCATTGGACTGGTTAACAAAACTGAGCTCCAGTGGCTGGAGGTGGGGCTGTAGAGGTGGCCTTGCAGTGCATCCTGGGAACAGTCAAAGCTTTAGCCTGTTGGTGCCTCGGATCAAGATCCAGCTCTACACTCCCGATGTTATTCCCTGTGGAATCCGGTGTACCTCGCAGAGAGATTTAACAATGGTAAGTCTGCCATAAATCTTTTTTTCTTTCATAGCCTTTTAAAGTATACTTTAAGGTTGAATTTAAACAAAAAGGCACTTGATAACTCATCTGGGGATGTAGTTTAGTTGTCATCCCAGTGGTCAGGATACCTACGCCAGGATCCCGACCACCAGAATGCCAGCAGGGTACCCAAGGCTATTCCCACTCATGGGTGTCCACGACACCCATTGAGTGGGTATAGAACCTGTGGTGAGCTACCGAACCTGCAGTGTGGCGAGTGCAGTGAGCCTGCAAGGGGCTTAGTTGCGCTCACCCCCCTCCCGGCATTCTGGCGAACAGGATCCCGGCATCAGAATGCTGACCACTAAGATCCCGGCATCCCGGAATGTTGACCGCCAGGATCACGGCCAATGGTAACTCCTACCCAACGCCTCATCTGCCTCAGACTGGTGATACTAATTGAACTTACTTTTTTTTGGGGGGGGGGGGGGGGCACAAAGGGAATGTATAATGAACTCTTGGAGTCATGCGAGACTGATAAACCATGTTTTACTGGAATCTCCATATTTTGATTGACAAAGGGTCAAAATTTCAAAGTGATACGTGGATTAGGCACCGAGACGAGTCACGCTGGACACATGCAGGTATCGCAGCAGCTTCCAAACAAACGCAGAACAGCAGAAGCTCCAGCACAACAACATGCCTACCCATACCTGCTCAGACACGGACATAAGAGTTGCTTAATGTTCAGGGAAAGGAGGAAATTAGAAGGCAGGTGACTGGAACAGTTAAGGATGTCGTGTATTAGATTATATCCCTTCTGGTGGCAGAAAGAGGCATCCAAAAAACCCAGCAACAAGTTAACAAATTGAAGGCACTACACAAACAATTTACTAAGGTACACGACCATAATCGCAAGAAAAGGGACGCTGGACGGATTGAATGGGCATATGTTTGCTGTAGCGTCTTCTGCAAAATGGCACGAACAAATCCCATAGCACCATCGTCATCCAGCTGTGCCAGATATCTGTACAGGAAAACTGTGAGGAAACGGCTAACAATGCAGCCCGCCATCCACGCTGCTTATATCAGACAACAGTTTTGAAGTATCAACCTGCAACAATGATTCCATCAGTGCCACTATTGAGGAGGTACTGGAGTCTTAGACGGAGACATCGCAACCCCCTAAAACCACAGCTTTTACGCTCAATTAAGAAGTATTAACGTTTTTATTTACACACACCCCACTCTACAGCAGGGGTGTAAAAACTGTCGGCCCTCCAGCACCTGTAGAACTACATATCCTAGCATGCCCTGCCACAGTTGCAGCAGTCCCTAATACAAAATCTATATTAAGGCCTAATGAGCTGTGTAGTTCCACATCAGCTGGAGGGCTGCGCGTCTAACACTCCAGCTCTACAGGCTCATTTCTCAGCAAGTTTTAGCTATTAGTCACTGTGAGGATGCCCCAGCCAATACTGTGGTTTTGCCTTGTCAATGATCGGCGCTTTAATACCCACACCCATCTCCGGCAAATTCACACTATTACATCCCACCCAATGACTTTAAAGTAGCTTAAACTCCTTGAGAAACGGGTTCCGAAATGTATTCAAAACATAATGGGAAATGTTGCAGAGTATAGCTAAGGTGCAGGTGTGAGAAGGCCACAAACATATATGCTACCACTGCTATTATTATATATACTCATTTATGTTTAAAAACATTTTCATCCCCTTCACAGTCTATAACAGCAGTGGCCAACCCGCGGCTTTTGAGCCGCATGTGGCTCGATGCGCTCCCGGCCACCGCTGCCCGACACACCACACTCGCAGCCGCAGGTCTCCAGCGGCGGTGTGTATCTTCAATTCTGCGGCGGCCCGTGAGCCAATCAGAGCTCGCGGACCGACAGCGAAGGCTCCTGATTGGCTGCCGGTCCGCGAGCTCTGATTGGCTCACGGGCCGGCGCCGAATTGAAGATACACACCGCCGACAGAGGGGTAGGAGAAGCGCGCGCTGCGCTATCATTCCCTCACAGCAGTGCGGTAAGCAGCACTTTGGGGGGGGGGGGGGGTGTGGGGGGGACTGAGGCACTTTGTTGGCATATGTATCAGCACTGTGGGGGCATGTGTATCTGGCACTGGGGGCATATCTGGCACTGTATGGGCATGTGTATCTGGCACTGGGGGCATATCTGGCACTGTATGGGCATGTGTATCTGGCACTGGGGGCAAATCTGGCACTGTGGGGACATGTGTATCCTCATCGGGGGCATATTTGGCACTGTAGGAAGCACTGTGGGGACATGTGTATCTGCATCGGGGGCATATCTGGCACTGGGGGCGTATATGTATCTGGCACTGGGGGCATATATTTATCTGGCACTGTAGTGGCACCCATTTTTTGGCATTTTTATATGCATGTGGCACTGTACAACATAACTAAACCGGGTTATGACACAAGGTCACACTCCTACAAACATACCGAAAGGTGTGTGCACAAAAATGGGGCGTGGCTTTGTGACAACAAGGCCACACCCCCATTTAGCAGTTGGGCAAAACCTTGTGCACTGCAGGGGGGTGCAGATATAACGTACTGAGAGAGTTAAATTTGGGTGTGGTGTGTTAAAACGAAAAATCTAAATTGCAGTGTAAAAATAAAGCAGCCAGTATTTACCCTGCACAAAAACAATATAACCCACCCAAATCTAACTCTCTGCAAATGTTATATCTGCCCCCCTGCAGTGCACATGGTTTTTCCCAACTGCTAACAAATTTGCTGCTGTGATCAACTGTGAATTGCCCCCAATGTTTGTGTTAAGGTACTGTACACATTTCTTGTTTGTGTTTTTACATTAAGTGCATTTGCAAAAATTGCCCCAAATCTACAAAGGCAAACGTTAGGGCAGGGTTCTTCAACCTGTGGTCCTCTAGCTGTTGTGGAACTACATGGCAAGGCAAGCTGGGACATGTAGTTCCACAACAGTTGAAGGGCCACAGGTTGAAGAGTGTTCTGTTTGCACTTGAATATTTTATATGGTTACCTCAATGATTTGCGGTGGTGGGATCTAAATATTTGGGTTACCCTGATACCTAGAAAGCCAAACGTATGGGGATTTTTACAGTGTGCTCTTGAATATTTTATATTGTTACCTCAAGGATGTACGGCAGTGGGTTCCAAACTGGCTTCTCAGGTCGGCCTAACAGAGTAGGTGTTAAGGGAATGCGTCTTAAAGCATAGGTGAATGAACAAGCAGGAATATCCTAAAACCTTTGCCTGTTAACCTGACCTGAGGACCCAGTTTGGGTTACTGTGATATATATGGCTTCTTTTCTTGATACACACAAGAATTTTTCCTACGGGTCATATGACCATCGTTCTGGTGTGTACCCAGTCTCAGGCTGGTGTTGTGTTTCATTTTTGCAATGTCTAAATTGTGTACCTTATAATACTTTGCACTTTTCACAAAATGTTTTTAGAATCAGTAATTTATGTAAATTCAGAGAGTGTGCCAACGGTTTCAAAAAAGATATACAAATAATAACTTTTAAACAATTTGTATAAATGATAAATTGTAGAAAACAAAATAAACAATTGTTTGCTTACAAAAACTTGTCTGTCTTCTCTACTGCAACATTGAGGGAAGATTGGCTGCAATGGTGGCCCTGATGCGCTCGATGGTTGTCATGTCCCCCTCATAGCCTGCTGCATCATGTACAGTGCCCCCTACCTCATGATCCTGCACATTCCACTCTGGGAGAAAGTTTTCCCTTTGTATCTCACATATACAGTATTATGAAGAATGCAGAAGACTGCTACTATACCTGGCATCATTCCTCTTCATGACTCATCGCCAGCATCCATTTAAGCGGCCAAATGCATTCTCAACTGCCATACGGGCCGAACTTAGGCATGAGTATAGGATATCTTTTTGGGAGATGAGGTGGACCCAGGATGCCCACACAATCTAGAGTCACCGATTTCTGTTAATAAAATATTTAATATTATTCCTGGTGTAAAACATGAATATTGGTTTATGGGTGAATGTTCGGAGTAAATATTCTTCCCTCTCTAGGGAAAAGCCATCTACCTAGCTTGTTCTCGTCAATATTGAAGAGATCAGAGTTTGTGAGAAACCTCGCGTCATGTGAGCATCCGGCCCACCCTATGAAGACATCTGTGAAACTAAAAATAAAGGTTTATTACATTTTATGCCTCAACACAAAAACAAACAAAACCTGAGCCTATTAAAAACACATTGGTAAAACAGTTCTTACCAGTATTTGTGGTCCATTACGGCTTGCTTGACAGTTGAATGCCACCCCTTGCGGTTATAGTAGTCTGCTGGGTTGTCACGGTGGGGCAATGATGGGGATGTGAGTCCCATCTGTGGTCCTAGCACTGTGTGTAATCACACCTCTTGAATACTTTTATAGTGTCATCTAGCTGCTGTCCTTGTGTAAAAGAAATTAAGCGATGGTCAGGGTATCCAGCGATGCCCACGTGACCTGGTGGACAATCTTGCAGACAATGCAAATTCCTACTGCAAATTAACAGGAGTGTGTGCGATACTCTCCAGGGGTAGCACCACCAGAGAGCAATTGCTAATCTCCTGCTTGGCTCAATGGGCTTTCGGATGTTGGTGGACTGCTTGGTAATTGTGGGAGACAGTAGTTCCAAAATACATTAGAATGTAGCACAAGACATCCTGAAATGTGCCGTCCACTGGTCCTCCTGAAAACCTAAAATGGTATGCATGAATGCTTCTCCATGTCTGCGGTCTCTCACCCACATTCTTCAGCCTGGTGCAGTGCTCATTCTCATTATAGAAGTAACGCTGGCTGACATCAGCACTCTGCTCCTTTTCCAATAATAGCGATGAGAACTAGTCTTTTCCACAAAGAATTGCACCCTCCTCCTCCAGCGAAGCAGTAGGTAGCACAGGGTGAGAAGCTACATCAAGCTGTAGCAGAATTAAACAGCAGAAAACTGTAGCCTGCAACTCCAGGCTAGACACCGCTTCTCCATCGGCCTCCATTGCTGCAATGCTGTGAGCAGTTCCCACCACTCCTTTTTGTGACTTCATGTTGTTGAGCCAGACAAGTCAATTTTTAATGACATCAATAAGCTTTTACAGAGCTTACCTGGTTTCAGTGGAAACAAAGCCAACCCGGGAATAACCCAGGTCGAAGTGCAGTGGAAACGGCATCTGAAGCCGGGTCCGATGCGGATGGGAGCGGGGTTAAAAATCCCGGGTAGGACCAAGTATTTAGGTGGAAAGGGGTATTATCACTCACTGACTCATCACTAATTCTCTTACTTCCCGATATGTTAGGAAGCTGAAATTAACATGTATTCTGCAGGTGGGAAATCGGAAATCTACACAATCAGAATTTTAATAAACCTCCCCTAAGGGGATGACAAGGAGGGTTGACGTAATGACATTACTGATAACGTCCAAACAGACAATTTGATCAAAATTTGGATTGCACCTCCAGTGTGTAGAATTTAATAAACTACAAAAATGGTCCTGTCACTTTTTAGCGTATCTGTGAGGGGTGCTCCTCGGGTAATGCCAAGAACCATGGATTAATATTTACTTACATTAAGACATCTTAAAGTTACATCTCTATAGATTTACCAAATTGTTTACTTTTTTTTAATTTCTCTGACGTCCTAGTGGATGCTGGGTACTCCGTAAGGACCATGGGGTATAGACGGGCTCCGCAGGAGACTGGGCACTCTTAAAAGAAAGATTAGGTACTATATCTGGTGTGCACTGGCTCCTCCATCTATGCCCCTCCTCCAGACCTCAGTATCTGTGCCCGGCCAGAGCTGGATGCACCCTAGGAGCTCTCCTGAGCTTCCTAGAAAAAGTATTTGTTAGGTTGTTTATTTTCAGTGAGATCTGCTGGCAACAGACTCACTGCTACGTGGGACTGAGGGGAGAGAAGCGAACCTACCTGCTTGCAGCTAGCTTGGGCTTCTAAGGCTACTGGACACCATTAGCTCCAGAGGGATCGAACACAGGCCCAGCCTCGGTTGTCCGGTCCCGGAGCCGCGCCGCCGTCCCCCTTGCAGAGCCAGAAGATGGAAGAAACAGAAGAAAACCGGCGGCTGAAGACTTCGGTCTTCAATAAGGTAGCGCACAGCACTGCAGCTGTGCGCTATTGCTCCCAAGCACACAACACGCTCCGGGCACTGGTGGGTGCAGGGTGCTGGGGGGGGGGGCGCCCTGGGCTGCAATATGTATACCTTTTTGGCAAAATGCACATAATACAGTGTTTAACACTGTATATGTGCCTAATCCCCTGCCATAAACTTTATTAAAAAAGCGGGAGAAGCCCGCCGCGGAGGGGGCAGGGCTATCTTCCTCAGCCCACCGGCGCCATTTTCTCTTCACAGCTCCGCTGGAAGGACGCTCCCCAGGCTCTCCCCTGCAGTATATACTACAAGAAGGGTAAAAAAGAGAGGGGGGCACATAATTTTAGGCGCAAATTGTGTATAATAGCAGCTATTGGGAAAAATCACTCAGTATAGTGTGCATCCCTGTGATATATAGCGCTGTGGTGTGTGCTGGCATACTCTCTCTCTGTCTCCCCTAAGGACTTAGTGGGGTCCTGTCCTCAGTCAGAGCATTCCCTGTGTGTGTGCGGTGTGTCGGTACGGCTGTGTCGACATGTTTGATGAGGAGGCTTATGTGGAGGCGGAGCAGGTGCCGATAAATGTGATGTCACCCCCTGCGGGGCCAACACCAGAGTGGGTGGATATGATATGTGGAAGGTATTACACGACAGTGTCAACTCCTTGCATAAAAGGTTCGATGACATAACAGCTGTGGGACAGCCGGTTTCTCAGCCAGTGCCTGCCCAGGCGTCTCAAAGGCCATCAGGGGCTCAAAAACGCCCGCTATCTCAGATGGCAGACACAGATGTCGACACGGAGTCTGACTCCAGTGTTGACGAGGACGAGCCTAATGTACATTCCACTAGGGCCATCCGTTGCATGATTACGGCAATGAAAAATGTGTTGCACTTTTCTGACATTAACGCAGGTACCACTAAAAAGGGTGTTATGTTTGGGGAGAAAAAGCAACCAGTGGTTTTTCCCTCATCAGATGAGTTGAATGAAGTGTGTGAAGAAGCGTGGGCTTCCCCCGATAAGAAACTAGTGATTTCTAAAAAGTTACTGATGGCGTACCCTTTCCCACCAGAGGACAGGTTACGTTGGGAGACATCCCCTAGGGTGGATAAGGCGCTCACACGCTTGTCAAAAAAGGTGGCACTGCCATCTCAGGATACGGCCGCCTTAAAGGAGCCTGCGGATAGAAAGCAGGAGGCTATCCTGAAGTCTGTATATACACACTCAGGTACTATACTGAGACCTGCAATTGCTTCAGCTTGGATGTGTAGTGCTGCAGCAGCTTGGTCCGATACCCTGTCAGAAAATATTGATACCCTCGACAGGGATACGATTTTGCTAACCATAGAGCATATTAAAGACGTCGTCTTATATATGAGAGATGCACAGAGGGATATTTGCCGGCTGGCATCTAGAATTAATGCAATGTCCATTTCTGCCAGGAGAGCATTATGGACTCGGCAGTGGACAGGTGATGCGGATTCTAAAAGGCACATGGAGGTTTTGCCTTACAAGGGTGAGGAATTGTTTGGGGATGGTCTCTCGGACCTCGTTTCCACAGCAACAGCTGGGAAGTCGACATTTTTACCTCAGGCTCCCTCACAGCCTAAGAAAGCACCGTATTATCAGGTACAGTCCTTTCGGCCCCAGAAAGGCAAGCGGGTCAGAGGCGCTTCCTTTCTGCCCAGAGGCAAGGGAAGAGGGGAAAAAGCTGCACCAGACAGCCAGTTCCCAGGATCAAAAATCCTCCCCCGCTTCCTCTAAGTCCACCGCATGATGCTGGGGCTCCACAGGCGGAGCCAGGTGCGGTGGGGGCGCGTCTCCGGGACTTCAGTGACCAGTGGGTTCGCTCACAGGTGGATCCCTGGGTTCTGCAAGTAGTATCACAGGGATACAAGCTGGAGTTCGAGGCGACTCCCCCTCGCCGTTACCTCAAATCAGCCTTGCCTGCTGCTCTCAGAGAAAGGGAGGTAGTACTGGCGGCTATTCACAAGCTGTATCTTCAGCAGGTGATAATCAAGGTACCCCTCCTTCAACAGGGACGGGGTTACTATTCCACAATGTTTGTGGTACCGAAACCAGACGGTTCGGTGAGACCCATTCTAAATTTGAAATCTTTGAACATTTATATAAGAAAGTTCAAGATGGAATCGCTCAGGGCGGTTATTGCAAGCCTGGAAGAGGGGGATTTTATGGTGTAATTGGACATCAAGGATGCTTACCTGCATGTCCCCATTTATCCACCCCACCAGGAGTACCTCAGGTTTGTGGTACAGGACTATCATTACCAATTCCAGACGCTGCCGTTTGGTCTGTCCACGGCACCGCGGGTATTTACCAAGGTAATGGCCGAAATGATGATGCTCCTCCGAAAGAAAGGAGTCATAATTATCCCGTACTTGGACGATCTCCTTATAAAGGCGAGGTCCAAAGAGCAGTTGCTAGTCAGCGTAGCACTATCTCAGGAAGTGCTGCATCAGCACGGCTGGATTCTGAATATCCCAAAGTCACAGCTGATTCCTGCGAAGCGTCTGCTGTTCTTGGGCATGATTCTGGACACAGAACAGAAGAAGGTGTTTCTCCCGGAGGAGAAGGCCCAGGAATTATCATCTCTGGTCAGGGACCTCCTGAAACCAAAGCAGGTGTCGGTGCATCACTGCACGCGAGTCCTGGGAAAGATGGTAGCTTCTTACGAAGCAATTCCCTTCGGCAGATTCCATGCAAGGAGCTTTCAGTGGGATCTGTTAGACAAGTGGTCCGGATCGCATCTCCAGATGCATCGGTTGATCACCCTGTCCCCGAGGGCCAGGGTGTCTCTGCTGTGGTGGCTGCAGAGTGCTCATCTGCTCGAAGGCCGCAGATTCGGCATACAGTACTGGGTCCTGGTGACCACGGATGCAAGCCTCCGAGGTTGGGGGGTAGTCACCCAGGGAAGAAACTTCCAAGGACAATGGTCGAGTCAGGAAACTTCCCTACACATAAATATTCTGGAACTAAGGGCCATTTACAACGCCCTGAGTCAAGCAGAACCCCTGCTTCAAAACCAACCAGTTCTGATTCAGTCAGACAACATCACGGCAGTCGCCCATGTAAATCGACAGGGCGGCACAAGATGGCAATGGCAGAAGCCACAAGGATTCTTCGATGGGCGGAGAATCACGTGCTAGCACTGTCAGCAGTGTTCATTCCCGGAGTGGACAACTGGGAAGCAGACTTTCTCAGCAGACACTACCTCCACCCGGGAGAGTGGGGACTTCATCCAGAAGTCTTCCAAATGATTGTACACCATTGGGAAAGGCCACAGGTGGACATGATGGCGTCCCGCCTCAACAAAAAGCTAAAAAGATATTGCGCCAGGTCAAGGGACCCTCAGGCGATAGCTGTGGACGCTCTAGTGACACCGTGGGTGTACCAGTCGGTGTATGTGTTCCCTCCTCTTCCTCTCATACCCAAGGCACTGAGGATAATAAGAAAGAGAGGAGTAAGAACTATACTCATCGTTACGGACTGGCCAAGAAGAACTTGGTACCCGAAACTACAAGAAATTATATCAGAGGACCCATGGCCTCTGCCGCTCCGACAGGATCTGCTACAGCAGGGGCCCTGTCTGTTCCAAGACTTACCGCGGCTGCGTTTGACGGCATGGCGGTTGAACGCCGGATCCTAATGGAAAAGGGCATTCCAGATGAAGTCATTCCTACGCTGATAAAGGCTAGGAAGGATGTGACAGCAAAACATTATCACCGCATATGGCGAAAATATGTTGCTTGGTGTGAGGCCAGGAAGGCCCCAACAGAGGAATTTCAGCTGGGTCGATTTCTGCACTTCCTACAGTCAGGAGTGACTATGGGCCTAAAATTGGGATCCATTAAAGTCCAGATTTCGGCCCTGTCTATTTTCTTTCAAAAAGAACGGGCTTCACTGCCTGAAGTTCAAACGTTTGTTAAGGGAGTGCTGCATATTCAGCCCCCTTTTGTGCCTCCAGTGGCACCTTGGGATCTCAACGTTGTGTTGAATTTCCTAAAATCACATTGGTTTGAGCCACTTAAGACCGTGGAGCTAAAATATCTCACGTGGAAGGTGGTCATGCTGTTGGCCTTAGCTTCGGCTAGGCGTGTGTCATAATTGGCGGCTTTGTCATGTAAAAGCCCATATCTGATTTTCCATATGGACAGGGCAGAATTGAGGACTCGTCCCCAGTTTCTTCCCAAGGTGGTATCAACGTTTCATTTGAACCAACCTATTGTGGTGCCTGCGGCTACTCTGGACTTGGAGGACTCCAAGTTGCTGGACGTAGTCCGGGCCCTGAAAATCTGTTTCCAGGATGGCTAGAGTCAGAAAAACGGACTCGCTATTTATCCTGCATGCACCCAACAAGCTGGGTGCTCCTGCTTCAAAGCAGACTATTGCTCGCTGGATCTGTAGCACGATTCAGCTTGCACATTCTGCGGCTGGACTGCCGCATCCTAAATCAGTAAAAGCCCATTCCACGAGGAAGGTGGGCTCTTCTTGGGCGGCTGCCCGAGGGATCTCGGCTTTACAACTTTGCCGAGCTGCTACTTGGTCAGGTTCAAACACTTTTGCAAAATTCTACAAGTTTGATACCCTGGCTGAGGAGGACCTTGAGTTTGCTCATTCGGTGCTGCAGAGTCATCCGCACTCTCCCGCCCGTTTGGGAGCTTTGGTATAATCCCCATGGTCCTTACGGAGTACCCAGCATCCACTAGGACGTCAGAGAAAATAAGAATTTACTCACCAGTAATTCTATTTCTCGTAGTCCGTAGTGGATGCTGGGAGCCCGTCCCAAGTGCGGACTCTCTGCAATACATGTATATAGTTATTGCTTAACTAAAGGGTTATTGTTATGAGCCATCCATTGAATGAGGCTCAGTTATTGTTCATACTGTTAACTGGGTAAGGTTATCACAAGTTGTACGGTGTGATTGGTGTGGCTGGTATGAGTCTTACCCTAGATTCCAAATCCTTTCCTAGTAATGTCAGCTCTTCCGGGCACAGTTTCCCTAACTGAGGTCTGGAGGAGGGGCATAGAGGGAGGAGCCAGTGCACACCAGATATAGTACCTAATCTTTCTTTTAAGAGTGCCCAGTCTCCTGTGGAGCCCGTCTATTCCCCATGGTCCTTACGGAGTACCCAGCATCCACTACGGACTACGAGAAATAGAATTACCGGTGAGTAAATTCTTATTATATATATATATATATATATATATATATATATATATATATATATATATTTTGTTTCACAGGGTGTACTGTTGTGTATTTTTCTGTGTATTTCAGTCACTATATGCCACTTTTAAATCCTCTGTGTTCTGCATTTGCAGTCACACTGCACAGGGGTTTTTGTCAGGTACTGTGTCTGGCTATACTGTACTGTTACGCCCTAAGGCTACATTTCCATATAATGTCTACTGCACAGGGCCGGAGATCCGTGGCTGATCCTGCATCATGCAGTGCTGACGCTGCGGATTTAGCTGAGGAAAAAATTCCAGCTGAGTGTTCGGGTACCGGGGATTCTGTACCCCCCCCAGTCGGTCTGCAGCACCGGTGGATCACCAAGACCCATCTTGGGCTGCTTTTTCTAATTTATGGACTACGCTAGTAACGAGACTTACGCCCCCTGTGGGACCTCCTGTACCATTACAGCCACATATTGTCCCTGCAGTTAATCCGCCATGGGCGGATACTCTGTCAACTCAGTTTCAGCAATTAAATCAGTCTTTGGTTAAAAGCCTAACCCTCGCTCTCCTAGGACCAAAGGGTCATCTAAGCGGGCCATTTCTTCCTCACAATCCACTCATGTTTCGGATGCGTCATCTAATGAAGATGGGGTATATACTGACCCACCAGACACTGATGCAGATGCTTCTAGAGGGGAATCTACAACACAGGTTGATGTTCCTGACCTATTGGAGGCCATCAAACTGAGAGGCAGATTTATTAAGCTTGGTAAGGTGATAAAGGACCAGCCAATCGGGTCCTAAGTGCCATGTCACAGGCTGTGTTTGAAAAATGACAGGAGCTGACTGGCTGGTCCTTTATCACCTTCCACTTTATCACTTCACCAGGCTTAATAAATCTGCCCCTGATTCTTCAGATTGATGATAAAACTGACCCTCCAGATACGTCTAAGAAACCTGATAAGTTCAAACGTCAGAAGGTTACTAAATGAGTTTTGCCACATTCTGACCATTTAGTTGACATACGTCAGGAATCCTGGGAATCTCCAGGAAAGATATTCTCCCTGTCTAAAAAGATGCTAGCTCGTTATCACCTCTCTGCAGAGTTAAGTAAGAATTGGGAAACCACCACCACTGGTGGACTCGCATGTCGCTAGTCTTGTGGTGTCTTCTACTCTGCCTGTCACTACCGTCCCTTCTCTGAAGGAATCAACGGATAAGCGTGTGGAGGGTTGCTTGAAGTCTATTTACACTCTTGCGGGTGCCGTACATAGACCCACTATAGCAGCTTCTTGGGCTGCCAAGGGTATTGAAGCCTGGATTCAAGCTGTTGAGGCAGAGCTACCTCTGAATTTTTCTGATAATGCCAGACAATGTCATTCATATATTACCACAGCCTCTCATTACATTCAGGAGTCGACCTCTGATGCCGGTGTTCTGACGGCCAAAGCATCTACTACGTCCATTCTGTGGTTGCAGTCCTGGTCAGTGGACCTGGACTCTAAAAAGACTTTGGAGGTGATCCCTTTTAAGAGAGACATACTATTCGGAAAAGATTTGAACAAGATTGTTGCTGACTCAGCATCTGCTAAGACTGCATGTCTACCAAGTACTAATCCTTCAGCTCCGAAGGTTAAGAGTACCTCCTTTCGACCTCCAACTAAAGCAAAGGATCAGGCGTACCCGAAACAAGCTTGTACTTCCAAAACCTCTAAGCCCAAGCCTAAATGTTCTTGGGCTGCCCGTCAGCCTGCTTCCAAACCAGACAAGACTGCTGCATGATGGGGCGGCTTCCCCCAGGGTGGGGGGCCAACTTCTGCGGTTCACCCACGTATGGTTACAGACCACTTCAAATGCCTAAGTGAAGGAAGTCGTCACTCGCGGATACGCCATATCTTTCAAGAAACATCCCCCTCACAGATGGTCTTCAGGTTGCCGGCGGCCGGGCTTCCGGCGACCACCATACTGGCATCGGAATCCCAACCGCCGGCATACCGACATCTTTTCTCCCTCTTGGGGGTCCACGACCCCCCTGGAGGAAGAATAGATAGCGTATCGCAGCGAGCCCACAAGGGGCTCATTTGCGCTCACCCAGCTGTCGGTATGCCGGCGGTCGTGATTCCGACCGCTGGCATACCATACTACACCCCCCTCACAGGTTTTGCTCAATGGTTATCCCTCCGGATCCGTTAAAAGCAAAAACTCTACATTTGGTGGTGCAATCCCTCCTGGACACAGGAGTGATAGTGCCGGTACTTCTGTCTCAGAGGGGCAGGGGGAACTATTCAACACTGTTCCTAGTTCCGAAGCCGAATGGATCCTCCTGGCCCATTCTCAGCCTCAGATTTTTGAACAAATTTGTGAAGGTATCCAAATTCTGTATGGAAACTCTTCGCTCTATTGTTCTGGCTTTGGAGTCCAAGGATTATATGGTATCCCTGGACATACAAGATGCTTACCTACATGTACCTATTGCCATGTCGCATCAGCAGTATCTGCAGTTTGCTATTGGTAACCTACATAATCAATTCCAAGCCTTTCCCTTTGGACTTACTACAGCTCTTTGGATCTTCACCAAGGTCATGGCAGTTATAACGGCCACTCCGTCGGCAAGGTATCCGGATCCTGCCATTTCTGGACGACTTGCTGATTCTGGCAAACTCCCCAGAGGTTCTCATCCGCCATCTGGAACGGACGGTCCAATTCCTACAAGCACACGGGTGGCTCACCAAATGGAAGAAGTCCTCACTGGTCCCTGCTCAGAGCATGGTGCACCTGGGGACACTACTGGACACACACAACCAACGTTTGTTCTGGTCTCCAGAGAAGGTCCTGAAGCTTCAGAACAGGATACAATGCTTCCTTTTTCACCCACGAGTGTCGATACACTCGGCATTGCAAGTACTAGGCCTCATGGTGTCTGCTTTCGACATGGTAGAGTACGCTCAATTTCACTCTCACCCTCTGCAGAAGCTAATACTTGCCCAGTGGGATGGCCTGCCTCACCAGATCAGATCTCCTTGACTCCAGAGGTTCGTCTGTCACTGAGCTGGTGGATACAGGATTTACAATTGAGCAGGGGTCGTCCCTTCTGGATCTCCAACTGGGTCCTCATAATGATGGATGCCAGTCTGCCGGGTTGAGGCGCAGTGTTGGAGCAACACTCATGGGGTCGGTGGACCATGGAGGAATCTCTCCTCCCGATTAATTTTCTGTAGTTGCAGGCAGTGTTCAATGCTTTGAAACTTGCCTGGCCTGTGGTACAGAACAGGCCTGTTCAAGTACAGTCGGACAACGCCACCATAGTGGCGTACACAAATCATCAAGGCGGCACGTGAAGCCGCATGGCAATGATGGAAGTGTCAAAGATTCTTCAATGGGTGGAACGCCATCTGCCAGACTTATCGGCAGTGTTCATTCCGGGGGTCCACAACTGGGAAGCGGACTTCCTCAGTTGTCAGGATGTGTACACGCCAGAGAGTGGAATCTTCATCCGGAAGTCTTTCAACTCCTAGTGGACAAGTA
Organism: Pseudophryne corroboree; assembly: GCF_028390025.1. NCBI lineage: Eukaryota > Metazoa > Chordata > Amphibia > Anura > Myobatrachidae > Pseudophryne > Pseudophryne corroboree. The sequence goes on from NC_086446.1 coordinate 243,420,179, forward strand.
GGGCCTACCAGATGTAGACATGATGTTATCTCGACACAATCACAAGGTTCTGGTCTTCGGAGCAAGGACAAGGGATCCTCAAGCAGTGTTCGTGGACGCACTGGCAATTCCATGGAACTTTCGGCTGCCATACGTGTTCCCCCCCAGTGTCACTGCTGCCCAGGGTAATTTGGAAGTTCAACAAGGAGGCATACTACTAATCGCTCCAGCGTAGCCCAGATGGCATTGGTTCTCCGACCTGCAGGGTCTCTCGATAGAGCATCCTCTTCTACTTCCTCAATGCCTAGACCTCCTTGTTCAGGGCCCTTGAGTCTACCAGGATCTGGCCCGACTAGTTTGACGGCGTGTTGCTTGAAGCTTCACCCCTGAGGGCAAAAGGTTTTTCTGAGGCGGTCATTCAAACTATGTTGAAAGCCCGTAAACCAGCTTCGGCTCGGATTTTTTATTATAGGGTCTGGAATTCTTACTTCACCTGGTGTGCGGCTATGAATTTCGACGCATATAAGTTCAGTACTGCCAAACTTTTTGCTTTTCTGCAATAGGGCCTGGACTTAGGCCTTCGACTGTCCTCCCTCAAGGTTTATATATCTGCCTTGTCGGTGTGGTTTCGGAGAAAGATTGCGTCTCTTCCTGACATTCACGCTGTCACTCAGGGTGTTTTACAGATTCAACCTCCCTATGTCTCTCCTGTGGCTCCATGGGATCTGTCTGTTCTGAATACCCTACAAGAGTCTCCATTTTAACCTCTTGAGTCTGTGGACTTAAAATGTCTTACGCTTAACGTCTTATTTTTGCTGGCTATTGCCTCTGCTTGACGGGTTTCAGACTTGGGTGACTTATCCTGTTGGTCACCCTTTCTGATTTTTCACTGTGACCATGCGGTTCATAGAACTTGCCATGGTTATCTACCTAAGGTGGTGTCGTCTTTCCACCTTAACCAAGAGATTGTGGCTCCGGCCATTATCTCTCCTGGTTTGTCCTCCAAAGAGCGGTCTTTGGATGTGGTACGTGCTCTCCGTATTTATGTAAAGATAACTGCCTCCCTTAAGAGATCTGATTTTCTTTGTCCTTTTTGGTTTTCACAAACGTGGCTGGCCTGCGAATAAGTAAACTTTGGCCAGATGGATTAGAATAGTGGTTGCCAAGCTGATGCGCAGGCTGGACTTCCAGCTCCTGCTGCTATCCTGGCCCATTCTACTCAGTCTTTGGACCTTCTTAGGCGGCCCGCCGTGGCGCGTCCCTAGAACAATTGTGCAAGGCGGCTACATGGTCCTCAGCGAACACGTTCATCAGGTTCTATGCCTTTGAAACCTCCACCTCCCAGGATGCCTCCTTTGGACGCCAGGTTCTTGTGCCCGCTACAGTGCGTCCCCTCCCATGAGGAACTGCTTTAGGACATCCCCAATGTTATTGCCTGTGGAATACCAGTGTACCCCACTGCAGAAAAGGAGATTTATGGTAAGACTTACCATTGTTAAATCTTTCTGAGAGGTACACTGGATTCCAAAGGGCGCCCACCCCGACGCACTTAGCTTCTTTGGGTTTGCATGGCATTAGCCGCTGGTACCTTCTCCTGTCATGAGAAAGTGGTTCTATGTGGCGAACTACTATCGTCTTTTACCTGCTACTGCATTGGACTGGTTAACAAAACTGAGCTCCAGTTCCTGGAGGCGGGGAAATAGAGGAAGCAGTGCAGTGCATCCTGGGAACAGTCAAACCTTTAGCTTGTTACTGCCTCGGATCAAGATTTAACTCTACACCCCGATGTTATTCCCTATGGAATCCAGTGTACCTCGCAGAAAGATTTAACAATGATAAGTTTTAACATACAGTAAATCTCCTTTTTTTACAAATCAAAATATGCAGTTAGCCAATACTTACAATACTTAAAAACAAAGAAAAAGTTGAGGGAGAGGATGGAGGGAGAGGATGGAAAAGAGCAGGGAAGGGGTGGGGGGGGGGGGGGGTCGGGGGTGACTACTACGTGCATGGAGTAGCACACAGGCTGTGTAGCTCTCTAGCTTCTTCATCCCTTAACATCCTGTGTCGTCACCCCCTGGGGCTATAAGTTGGACCATTTCTTTATAAAAGTGTGGTGGATAGTGGTGCCCAAATCTGAGCCTGTCCAGCCCCTGCCACCCGCTGTGTGACGATTGTACTGTGGGACGCTGCTCCCTTCCCCTCTTCCTGCCATGCTGGGCGCCCTGCTAAACACCTCTCCCTACCCTCATCTGCTGCATCCACCTGACTGAGAGCCGCTGTGTTCCGCTGCCAGGTGCTGGTCTGCTGCCTGTCTGCCCGCTTATCTCTCCACGCTGCTTCGCTAGAGACCCGGTGATAGCTGCTGCTGAGTGCATTTTCCCGGCTTCCTCTCTGCCCCCCTGCTAAGAGCCCTGCCACTGCCAGACCGGGTTGCTGAGGTGCTGGGACGATTTTGTGCCATATACAGATACCATCCTGCTGGTGAGGAGATCATTCTTTTGGGATCTGCTGCATTATCCTTTGCTGCACTTGCATACCTGGGGTGTTTGGCTACTGCTGTGTAATTGCTTTGGAAAGTCTATGGAGGAGTGCTGCTAAGCTTCCCTTGTGTATTACCAGCCTCAGTCAATTTATCATACATGCTGGAGTTTGGTCAGTGTATACCTGCAGCTGTGGCTATATAGCTCTGTTGGGATTATCCTTGGTCTCACATTGTGACATTCAGTGCTACCTATCACCTTTCTCCCTGTTGCTGTTTCATCCACTATGACTCCAATCCTGCTGAAGGTGAGTGGCACGCTGCACTTGGAACATATTGCTTGACTGCAGTCAAAAATATATTTTTTTGAATTGATTTTTTTTTATCTGCTAGCGACCACAATGGTTAAACATCATCATAAAACTGCGGCTGCAACTAAACTGGAGAGGTTTTCCAGAAACCCCCCTGCACAGCAACACCCGGGGGCTGATGCGCAGCCTGTCCCCTCACCGCCATCTCCCTCTACTGGCTCCTCATCTATTAAGGCGTCAGATGCTGCTTTACAAAAAGTACTGGATGCAGTGACTACTAGTGAGGCCAGACTTGCGGACAAAATTGGTCAAGTGCAGGTGGATTTGTCTATTATACATCAGGATCTCCAGTAGGTGCTGTAGCAGGTTGGAGAAGCAGAGATGCGCATTATCACGCTTGAAGACACAGTATCACTGCTAGGGAGGCGCACTACCACCCTGGAATCCCAGATGTCCGAGGTGCATAAAAAATGATCAGATATGGAAGGACGCTTACGGAATAATGACCGCTTTATCGGTTTGCCAGAAAAAGGAAGAGGGTACCCACTCTGAAAAGTTCCTTGAGAAGTGGTTACTCGACTCATTTGGTGCGGAGGAATTTACATCGCATTTTGCGGTAGAGAGAGCCCATAGAGTTCCCATGCGCCCATCACCTCCTGGGGCTCCTCCCTGCACATTCATTGCTAATATTCTTCATTACCGTGACCGGGACGCTATACTGATACTCGCACGCACTAACGGCCCTCTTAAGTGGAATGGGACCCAAATATCTGTCTTCCTGGATTTTGCAATTGGGGTTCAGAAGGACAGAGTCCAATTCATGCCGATTAAGCGGAGGCTACGTAAGTTAAATCTTGCCTATGCCATGCTCTTTCCTTCTAAATTGCAGGTGATTGCCAATAGCGAAACACACTTCTTTTTAACTCCCCGCGAGGCAACAGTTTGGCTGGATAGACACTTTCCGGCACGGAGAACCCTCGCTGATGGCTGATGACTGGAAATGTGTGCTCCCTGCTGCAAGTATTCTCTGTCACTGTATGGCGAATCCTGTTATGGTGCGATGCAGTGGTGTTCGGCTCGGTTCCTTCATGCTTCATTATTGTGACTAGTTTACTAAGTCTTATGTGTACCATGCTCTCGAATCCGATTGTGCTATGGTTTGCTGTAGCTCTAGGCGGGGTTAGACTTTCGCTGGAAGTCTCTCCTACCTTGGTGCCATTAAATTCTTGGCTCCCCTCTTCACTGTTACTGGGGTTTTCATAGTGTGTATGTTGTTGTTTATACCACAGTTGGTATCTCCATAGGGATATTTTTGTTTAGTTAAGGTATTAGGTATGCTGCAGTTTTGGAGTGGTATATGGGGTGGTGGGAGAGGTTCTCTTATGGTTTGTTTGATGTTTTTGTTTTTTTTATTGGTTGTATTGTGTGTCAGATATTGTTATATTTGTATTGAGAGTGATTGTGTCTGTCCGGGTATGGGCACTTATTCCGAGTCGTTCGCTCGGTATTTTTCATCGCATCGCAGTGAAATTCCGCTTAGTGCGCATGCGCAATATTCGCACTGCGACTGCGCCAAGTATCTTTGCTATGAAGATAGTATTTTTACTCACGGCTTTTTCATCGCTCCGGCGATCGTAATGTGATTGACAGGAAATGGGTGTTACTGGGCGGAAACAGGCCGTTTTATGGGAGTGTGGCTGAAAACGCTACCGTTTCCGGAAAAAACGCAGGAGTGGCCGGAGAAACGGGGGAGTGGTTGGGCGAACGCTGGGTGTGTTTGTGACGTCAAACCAGGAACGACAAGCACTGAACTGATCGCACAGGCAGAGTAAGTCTGGAGCTACTCTAAAACTGCTAAGTAGTTTGTGAGCGCAATATTGCGAATACATCGGTCGCAATTTTAAGATGCTAAGATACACTCCCAGTAGGCGGCGGCTTAGCGTGTGTAACTCTGCTAAATTCGCCTTGCGACCGATCAACTCGGAATGAGGGCCATGGTCCGGCCGCAGCTGTCTGCGGGATGTCGCCTTCATTACTTTAACTGTAGCCATGAGAGATGGTCAATGTTCTGGCCTGGAATATGCGGGGGATTAATAACCAAATCAAGCGATCCCTCATGCTCAGACAGGTCAAGAAATATGCATCAGACAAAACCTGCCTCGTGGAAACTCGGGTAGCAAGATATCGGGGGTCATTCCAAGTTGATCGTAGCTGTGTGCTAAATTTAGCACAGCCATGATCATGTTCCCAGACATGCGGGGTGGGACACCCAGCACAGGGTTAGCCCGCCCCGCACATCTGTCCCACCCCCACACAAGTATAAAAGCATCGCACAGCGGCGAAGCTTTTGTACTTGTTGAGTAACTCCCAGCCAGCGCAGCACCTGCGTCTGACTGGTATTTGTTCGGCGCTGCCCCTGGTCGCAGCGGCTGCGTGTGACGTCATGCAGCTGCTGCGGCCCGCTTCTCGCGCGGTCTGTCCACGCCTGCGTTGGCCAGACCGCACCCCCAAAATGGCAGCCAAATGCCGCAGTCCCGGCCCCTCCCGCTCAGCGACTGCCTCTCAATCAGGCAAAGGAGATCGTTGGGGAGCGATGGCCTTCAGCCGTCCAGCATGCTCCGTCGCACTGCGGTGTCAGCGCATGCACAGTTCTGACCCAATCGCTGCGCTGCAAACTGCAGCAAGCGATCGGGTCGGAATGACCCCCATTGTTCCGTAAAAACCCTTCGGTGGGTTGGACTTCATTCCATGCATACCTCAGCATCACGCGGGGTGTCTGTTCGTATTAGAAAGACCATCCATTTTTTCCTTGCAAGTGTACAAACGGATCCTTGGGGTAGGTACGTCTTTTTACACTGCACAACTAATTCTATTCCCCTGCTTCTCCTTGCGGTCTATGTACTGCTTTCCTATACGCATGATATATTCAAAAAGGTAGCAAGTTTTATGGCATTAACACTGGGTTTGCCCACCATCTGCTTGGGAGATTTTAACTATGTTCTTGACCCGGGGTTGGATAGGCTCTCTGCAGTGTCTTCTTCTCACTTAGGGAATACCCAATTTGCAGATTCTGTCTCTGAGCTGGGCATGATTGATCCTTGGAGGTTGAGGCACCCCTCGTTGAGACAATATTCGTGCTTCTCACATTCACACTCCTCCTTTTCTCGATTTGATATGGCCTTCCTTTCCAAAGAGTTGGTGCCCAGAGTTCATGATGATCGATATGAGACGGGGCATCTCAGATCACTCTCCTATATCGCTCCATATTGATCTAAATTGCCAAAGAGGCCAGGCGGTTTGGAAATGTAACCCCTTTTGGCTGACGCATATGGGGGAGGGATCTGATTAGAGGCTGCCTGGTTGGACTTTTCTTTTTTTAACATAATAGGGGGTCAGTTGCTATTTCCTTGTTATGGTATGCATTTAAGGCCTTCCTGAGGGGAACTTTGATCAAAAGGGTGGCTGGTCTGAAATCTTTCTTTTGCACGATAGATTGGACGACTCCAGAACGGTTTGACTGTCTGCTCAAAAAGAGTGGAAAGACTTTTTGATGGAAAAAACTCAGCATAGGCTTCTTTTCTCTTCACATCTCCTATATGCTACGGGAGATAGGCCAGGTTCTTATTTAGCTAATCTTGCCCGGGGTGATTGTTCCTCCAATACGGTAAGTGTCAATTATGGGGCCTGGTGGTACCAGTTTAGATCGAACTCCTCAAATTGTAGCAGAATATGTTGCTTACTACCAGCAGCTGTATAGTTGCAAACTGAACCGTCCCTTACTGGAACTGACTGACTATATACATGATATACAACTGCTATGTCTATCAGCTGATGGCCGTGACCTTCTTGAAGCCCCTTTAACATTAGGTTAGATTGAAGCTGCGATTTAAAGCTTCTCCTAGTGGTAAGGTTTCAGGTATGGACAGTATCCCATCGGAATTATATAGGAAGCACCTGGCTTTCTTTGTACCCCAGTTGCTTAATTTATTTAATTCCATCTTTATACAAAATATGCTCCCCCCTCCTAATACGGAGGTGCTGATTATTATAATTGACAAGCCGGACAAGGACCCTAGGTATTTTGAGTCCTACCGTCCTATCTCTCTTTTGCCTAACGATATTGAATTATTAGCAAAGATTCTAGCAAATAGACTCAACCAGGTTATAACTCAGATCATTCATCCCGATCAAACAGGTTTTATGCCTAGCAAATCCACTTCTATTAACTTGAGATATTTGTTCACTCACTTTCAGGTTCCCCAGGGAGAGGTTGACTCCCCTGTTATAGTCTCATTAGATGCCGCTAAAGCCTTTGATTCAGTGGAGTGGACATTTCTCTGGGAAACTATGAGCAAGTTTGGCATTGGCCCTAATTTTATAAGATATGTTAAATTGCTGTATTCATTACCCATGGCTAGAGTTTCGGTGAATGACTATGTCTCACAGCCCTTTCCTTTGACACGGGGAACAAGACAGGGTTGCCCCTTGTCTCCCACTTTGTTTGCCCTTGCTATTGAGCCACTGGCCTGCTTGATACGGGCTAGCCATGACACACTGGGAATCAGGGTGGGAGAAAGGAAGGATAGAATAGCATATGCAGATGATTTGCTATTATTCGTGGATGATTATGCCTTCTCTATGCCCAAGAGCCTGGATATCATAAATACTTTTGGATGCTACTCTGGGCTTAAAATTAATTGGGACAAGTCCTGTATCGCTCCGCTCAAGGGTAAACTCTCTGAGACTCCTTTACTTTCTCTGCCACTCAAGTGGGTGGATTCTTTTAAGTATTTGGGTGTATGGGTGTCAAATGATCCTTTTACTTATGCCTCTCTTAATATTTGTATTTATATCACTATTCTCCAATACTGCCATTCGGACCCGCTGTCTTCTCTTAGACACAAATGGGAATCTGATTTAGGCCCTCTCACAGATGAGTTCTGGTAATGTGCCTTGGGCTCACCTTGCTTCTCAACTTCCAGCATCAGGTACCAACAAATTCAACTGTTTATATTTCATCAGGTATATATCACGCTAGTGAGTGTTTAATTTTGGTGGTGCCCATTCCAAGAAGTGCCCTAAATGTGGAACTCTAGATGCCAATTTTCGGCACTTAATTTGGTTATGGCCCCGGGTAGCAACATTCTGGACTGGTGTTATTGATGTTTTAGTGATGACCGGTCTTCCATCATCTATCTTTACCCCTGCGGTATGTGTTCTCTCGGCTGTAGAGGAGGAGACTCTAGATGCTTCTAGTAGACGTTATACTCAATATGTGTGGGTTGGCTAATGTGTGTATTGCTAGATTGTGGCCTGCTAGTGAAGCCCCGTTACAATCTTGGATGTCACTGGTCAATGATACGGATGCACATGAGAAGTTTGTATACTTAGCCAGAAAAGCAATCAATAAATGTCATGATATTTGGGGTAGATGGCTTGAGACTCCTCACTCGACAGGTCGGCTGGACTGATCTTTGACACTACATGTCTTCTACTGACTTTTGTCGGAAGTCGGATGTCTCTATTGTTTACTGTGGTGGCTTATCTGTTTATATTTGGGATTAGCGGACTGCCTGTAGCCGGCCATTCAATTGACCGGTCTGTCACTCGATCACTCCACACATTTGTCTCTATCTGTGTTTACTTATTTGTTCAAGTTGGTTTCTTATATTTTAGAATGTCTGTACTATGGAATTAGGCTATGTAGTCTTCTCTTTTGTCTTACCCAATTTGCTCTGACAACTTATACCCATTTTCCATTAGCTCAAAAAACACGGGTAAATGCATGGGGCCGCGCATTTACCCGTGTTTTTTGCTAGTGTTGCGTCGCCAGCATCATCACCAACCCGGCAATATGCAGGGTTGGTGAGTGTAGTGGGAAAGGGGGCTGAGCATAGGCCGCAGCCGGGTAGCTCCCGTGTCAGGCTCCCGGCTGTGGCCCGTGCTTCTAGGTGGAAAAGGGGTATAACTCTTTTGTTTTATGTATAACAAAATGACTGCACACAAACATTACTATGTTCATGTTTATTATCTGTTTATTTTTAGTTAATTGTACTTCAGTGTATGTATAATTACAAAACTCAATAAAAATGTATTGAATAAAAAAAAAAAGAGGGAGGGCAAGAGGGAAACAGGAGGAAGGAAAAAGGAACAGGGACATATCAAGTTGTTCAATGCGTAAATGATAATAGGGATTAAAAAATTAACTACTGGTCAAGGTGAGGGGGGGGTGAGCAATGGGTCATATTAAGGAGCAAGGGGCCCCAAGTAAGGTCAAATTTATGGGGACAGTCATGAAGATAATAGGTAATCTTTTCCATATTATCTATGAACCAAACATAATTGATAAGAGCAGAGATTGCAGGGGTGTCAGTGGACTTCCAGTTTCTAGCAATTAGAGACTTAGCCGCAGCTAAAATGTGTGAAACAATTTGTTCATAGAGGAATCCACCTCTGGAAATAGACAAGCAAGTAGGAACACCTACTGGTCCAAGGAGAGCGGAAGGCCTGAGAGGGATCTTAAAATAACAAGGACCTTATTCCAGAATGGATCTATATAGGGACTTACCCACCAAATGTGGAATAGAGTTCTCTTATGGCCACAGTTCCGTCAACAAACGGGTGGAAGAGGGGAACATTTTAGATAGTTTGTCAGGAGTATAATACCATCTGTTTATAGGATTTTTCCTTAATTTGGCCAGAGATAGAATTTCTGGCTATTCCCCCTCACTTCCACCCGTCATGATTCATCTGCGATGGACCCAGGTCTTTTTTCCACTCCTGTTTGTGGCAGACCTGAGGGGCTGGGGTAACTTTAATCAACATTGAATAAATAGAAGAGATCACGCCTCTACGGAGAGGGTTCCGAATGTATGAGGTTTTCTCAAAGGGGGTGGGTGAATGGAGATTTAGGAAGAGACATAAGAAAGTGACGGAAATGGAAATATTTGAAAAGGGGACGATAAATTCCTCTTAATATCGTCAATAGAAGCCTGTGAATCATGAATGCAGATATCAGATTTTAAATGGATCCCAGCCTTGAGCCAGAGCTTAAAATGGAGAGAAGAGACTCCAGGAGGAAAGGCAGGGTTGTTCCAGAGTGGAACAAGAGGAAAGAAAGGAGAGGACAGCTTGTATCTATTACTATTGACAGAGGAAGTTCTCGTCCCTATCCCCACCCTTTTTTAATATTTATAGTAATAGAGGAGTCCCACAAAAGACAGAAGTGACATGTCTAATTTTATAACTGAATTAACCCTGACGTGTACCCTTCCTTTTACCTACACCCCCTCAAGATGTCTATGGCAAACTAATTCAATGGGACGGAGAGTCGGAAGAGTTTGAATTGGTGGGAGAGAGCATAAATACAGGATTCAAATTACCTTGGTGTTTGTCAGGTAGTTCATTTTTGTTTAGTATGTGACAGTGATTAGCATTGTCTAGTAATATACAGGATACTCAAGGTCAAATAGGATCCATGTGGAAAACCAAGGTTGTCCCAGATGGGAGTTATGGACGGAGATGACGCTATCTTATCCCAGAATTAGTAGCAACATTCATATACAGCAAATTAGCTGGGACAGGTCTAAGTAGTGTGTGATAAGTTATACGGCATGTGGTTACCATCCCGGTGGTCAGCATACAGACGCCGGGATCCCGACCGCCACAATGCCAGCAAGGGGCCCAGGGCTATTCCCACTCATGGGTATCCACAACACCAATAGAGTGAGAATAGAACCTGTGGTAAGCGCAGCAAGCCTACAAGGGGCTTCGTTGCACACTCCTCCCTGCTGGCATTATGGTGGCCAGGATCCCAGTGTCTGTATGCTGACCACCGGTAACCCATACCCCACGCAGTTAGACCTATACAAGAGGTTAGACTAATATCTTAGCAGGAAACCATTCTGAAATGTGCTTAGGTCCCCAAGTTTTCGCCATAGTTCAATAGACAGTTTCTTTTTAACCCTTTCAGTGGTTTGTCTGGAAATCTTCCAGGCTTGCCAGTGCTAACAGTGCTGGCAACCCCGGAAGATTTCCGGGCATACTACTGACTGATTCCCCAGGGACAGCAGTGTGCACAGCACCCGGGAATCAAGTGTACTCCATTATGGAGTTTAGCTCGCCACCCGGACTCCTATTGGCCAGGGGGTGGGCTTAGTTGCAAAATGCCTTATGCTGATTCCTGGGTGCTGCAAGGCGGCTGGGAATCGGTGCTGGGGCTGGCCATCCCTGCGGGCGATTGCCAGGCGATTACCTCGCCCTGCCCCATCACTCACCCCCTATCGTCGTCCCCCCTTTCCCCCGGGTGTGTTTTTAAATTAAAAACTTACCACTGAAGGGGTTAAATAGAGCTTTAATAGAGTTTGGGGTCCAATTACCAATACTGCCAGAAACTAGTAAAAGACATACCCTCGTAATTAGATGTGTGACCACTTAGGCCAGGTTAAAAAAAAAAATAATAATAAAGAAAGAAGTAACTAACATAATATTATACTGTGCATAGCTACATGGCAGCCAGACACCTACTAGGCATGAATTTTCTTCAGTATTTATTATTTATTAACAGTTTCTTATATAGCACAGGACATTCCATTGTGCTTTACAACTGGACACAATTAGAAGACCAAACTGAGTAAAAACAAACAGTCATAGAGGTAGGAGGGCCCTGCTCCCAAACTTAGAAGCTATGGAGAAGTAGGCATTGATACACAAGTATAGGTGCTATCTATTGCATAGTTGTCCAGCAAATTGCAAAGGTTCTTGGTGGACTGCATGATAGCACATCACAGTAATGATGAACCGGGGTCAGAAGGAAGGGAGAGTGAAGAAAGAAAATATGTGGGGGATATGTGTGGACTATACTGTGGGGCAGGGCCGGCGCCACCACTAGGCAACTTTAGGCAGCTGCCTATGGGCGCAGCCACTTGTGGGCGGCAGCTCATGCTGCCGATGAATGCTTCTCCTCTCCTTAAGAGGAATATGACGAGCATTACTGCGGAGAGGAGCGGAAGACAGTTGCTATAGCAACTGTAACAATATCCGGCAGGGCGCTGCTTACTCTATATGCATAGAGCCGCTGCCGATGGGGTCCGTACACTCACACTGTCCGCGCTGGCGGCTGATAAGTTAGCACGGACAGTGTGAGCGGCTGTGAAACCCGTCGGCAGCGGCTCTATGCTCATAGAGTAAGAAGCAGCGCTGCCGGATATTGTTACAGTTGCTATAGCAACTGTCTTCCACTCCTCTCCGTGGTAACGCCCGACATACTCCCGCCCCGCACCACAAAGCACGAACTCCCCGTGCAATTGTAAGAACCTCACTAAATGTATAAAGGATCAGGGTGGGGGAGCAGTCAATTTATACAGTAAAGTGAAGGGGGGGGGGGTGAGGGTGGAAATTTATATATATATATACGAGAGGTAGAGGTTGCTGGAGGGGGGAAAATAATGACATATATATATATATATATATATATATATATATATATAGGTTCACCCAGAAAACGGCACTCACTGGTCTCACAAGAAAATACTGGACAACGTCCTCTTAATCAACGTTTCGGGTTTATTTCAACCCATCATCAGGATACACATAACAATTAACATATGACATACACATACCTTATATACCCCTCCATGCAGCCAAACGAGCGCGCCAATTTCAAATCTCAGGCGTGTAATCAATGTGGTAAATCCCTTTACCGGAAGTCTCAGCACGTGAATCATAGCGCGCCCGGTTGTCATAGCAACCCATCAAACAAACTAGCGGCCGATAGTGATGACGTCGTACCTGTAATGGCACCCGTCAATCATGATCGCTTTCATTAAACTGTGCCGCTTCCCTCTCACGGAGCTCGCCAGCCGCCGTGGTAGTTGTCTTAGCAACACAATGCTTATCCTCATAAACCAGCAAATACGTCTGGTATCCATGGCATCCCGTTTGACTGCACAGACATGTACAATACCGCCACATACCCACAAACAATAAACAAATACATAAAAACCACATCCAACAAAGTGCTAGTGCATAAACAATAATAATAATAAAGAAGCATCAAAAAATGCAAGTATAATTCTAGGTAAAATTAATGCAGCCACAAATCCCATATCAATGGTTATGAAGGTGTCTCTACCAAGTACGATAATTTATAGATAGATCAAAAACCTACATCCCCATAAGTTACCAATACATATTATAAGAGAGATGGTCATTGAGACCCCTAGGTTTAACAGTATCCAAAACCTGTATCCATTTGGTCTCAATCTGTAACAACCTTTTGTGCCGATCCCCCCCTCTTGGGCTCTCCGGCACATGGTCAATAATAAGATACCTCAGGCTGGATAGAGGGTGATTATTCTCAACAAAATGTCTCGCCACAGGTTGCTCTGAAGGCTTCCCCATCAAAGCGGCTCTAATCGACGACCTATGAAGGGTCATCCGTTCTCTAAAAGTACGTATGGTTTTGCCTATATAACATAGGCCACATGGGCACTTGATCATATAGACTACAAAGCTTGTAGTACACGTAACTACTGTCCTAATTAAGTATCTCTTACCACTATGTGGATGGTAAAAATATTTGCTGGCAACCATATAACTGCATGTCGTACACCCAGAACATTTATAACAGCCCCCACTTTTAATTTGCACTCGAGGGTCATAATGCATCTGTTCCGTAATATCTGGGTGCACTACCCAGTCTCGAATATTCTTTCCCCTCTTCAGACAAGACATCACCTGCAAAGGTCTAAAAACTTTAGAATCTTTGTCACTCTGCATTATAGGCCACAGGGTCCTCACTGCTCTCTCCACAGAGCTATGTGAGGTATTAAATCTCCTCACCCAATGCAATTTGTCAGATGTCTGTTTCCGATCTGTTTGATTCAACAAAACTTCTCTAGGCATTAAATCCACCTTTCTCCTAGCCTCAGAGAGTACATTATCAGGATACCCACGTTCCACAAATTTATCCGACATTCTCTCAAGATCTCTAGTTACCACCTGATCATCACTTGTAATCCTTTTAACTCGTAACAGCTGCGAAAAAGGTAAACTCTTTTTCATCGCAGCTGGGTGATGGCTCTTAAAAGATAGTAACGTATTTCTATCTGTGGGTTTAGAATAAATGGAAGTGGTAAGTATACCATCCTGCAGTGTGATATTCACATCCAAATAGGAAATGCTCTCCAGACTACAAGTGTATGTGTACTTAATAGGACAATTACGCTCATTAATTGAATCTACCAATTCCACAAAGCTAGCATAATCACCTCTCCAAAACAATATGATGTCATCGATATACCTGTAATAAAACAGAATTTTATCTCTAACATCTCTATTGAAAAAACATTCCTTCTCAATTCCAAACATATATGCATTCGCATAGGCTGGTGCGACATGAGAACCCATCGCACAGCCTTTGAGTTGTAAATAATATCCACCATTATGATAGAAATAATTATTGTGCAATACAAAATGCAGAAGAGAGATCAAAAAATCCAAATCAGGACCATCATAGCTTGTACACTCATTTAGCAACTCCTTAACCGCTCGTATACCATCGTCATGAGGAATATTTGTATACAAGCTGATAATGTCCAGAGTACACATCCATGTATTCACAGGTATACTTCCCAGTTCTTTAAGTTTTATCAACAGTGAAGTAGTGTCCTTAAGGTAAGTCCGTTGAGCTTGTACACTTGGCTGGATGTAATAATCTAAGTACTCAGAAATCTTGCTACACAATGACTCCCTTGCAGAAATTATGGGACGGCCAGGCGGCCTCTCCAAATTCTTATGAATTTTAGGTAGACTATACAGCAGCGGTACCCTCGGACAGTCTACTTTCAAAAAAAGGGAAGTATCAACATCAATGATCGCCTTATTCACAGCTTCATCCAATAAAGTGTCCAGTGCCAATTTATATTCATTAGTTGGATCATGAGCTAGTTTACGGTAGGTACTAGTGTCCGACAACTGCCTTTCAATTTCATTGCAGTAATCGGTGACATTCTGCACCACTATACCACCGCCTTTATCTGCGGCCCGAAACACCACATCCTTGTAACTTCCCAAATTTTTTAAAGCCTTATATTCAGATGGTGATAGATTAGATCTACATAGTCCCTGTTTCCTAGATTGCTCAACAACTTGGCAGTCCAGTGCCCTCATAAAAGCCATAATTGATGTATTCCTTGAGGATGGATCACATGTCGACTTCCTCTTGAAAGTCTTCACTGTCTGAGCATCACCCTTAAAATCACTTTTATCACCAAAAAACTCTTTCAATTTAAGCTGACGATGCAAATGTGACTGATCAATTTTCCAATGCAGATCATTGAATGGGACTGTCGGCACAAACCCCAAGCCTTTATTCAATACTTTAATTTCTATATCAGTCAAAATCCTAGATGACAAATTAAATACCAAATTCATTTCTTGCTCCGACCCCTTTTGGCTGTTCCGGCGGCATTGTCCGCCCCTCCTTGTGGGTCTTTTCCTCGCCCGCGTCCCACGACACGTTCCCGCGTGGGACGCGGGCGAGGAAAAGACCCACAAGGAGGGGTGGACAATGCCGCCGGAACAGCCAAAAGGGGTCGGAGCAAGAAATGAATTTGGTATTTAATTTGTCATCTAGGATTTTGACTGATATAGAAATTAAAGTATTGAATAAAGGCTTGGGGTTTGTGCCGACAGTCCCATTCAATGATCTGCATTGGAAAATTGATCAGTCACATTTGCATCGTCAGCTTAAATTGAAAGAGTTTTTTGGTGATAAAAGTGATTTTAAGGGTGATGCTCAGACAGTGAAGACTTTCAAGAGGAAGTCGACATTTGATCCATCCTCAAGGAATACATCAATTATGGCTTTTATGAGGGCACTGGACTGCCAAGTTGTTGAGCAATCTAGGAAACAGGGACTATGTAGATCTAATCTATCACCATCTGAATATAAGGCTTTAAAAAATTTGGGAAGTTACAAGGATGTGGTGTTTCGGGCCGCAGATAAAGGCGGTGGTATAGTGGTGCAGAATGTCACGATTACTGCAATGAAATCGAAAGGCAGTTGTCGGACACTAGTACCTACCGTAAACTAGCTCATGATCCAACTAATGAATATAAATTGGCACTGGACACTTTATTGGATGAAGCTGTGAATAAGGCGATCGTTGATGTTGATACTTCCCTTTTTTTGAAAGTAGACTGTCCGAGGGTACCGCTGCTGTATAGTCTACCTAAAATTCATAAGAATTTGGAGAGGCCGCCTGGCCGTCCCATAATTTCTGCAAGGGAGTCATTGTGTAGCAAGATTTCTGAGTACTTAGATTATTACATCCAGCCAAGTGTACAAGCTCAACGGACTTACCTTAAGGACACTACTTCACTGTTGATAAAACTTAAAGAACTGGGAAGTATACCTGTGAATACATGGATGTGTACTCTGGACATTATCAGCTTGTATACAAATATTCCTCATGACGATGGTATACGAGCGGTTAAGGAGTTGCTAAATGAGTGTACAAGCTATGATGGTCCTGATTTGGATTTTTTTTTATCTCTCTTCTGCATTTTGTATTGCACAATAATTATTTCTATCATAATGGTGGATATTATTTACAACTCAAAGGCTGTGCGATGGGTTCTCATGTCGCACCAGCCTATGCGAATGCATATATGTTTGGAATTGAGAAGGAATGTTTTTTCAATAGAGATGTTAGAGATAAAATTCTGTTTTATTACAGGTATATCGATGACATCATATTGTTTTGGAGAGGTGATTATGCTAGCTTTGTGGAATTGGTAGATTCAATTAATGAGCGTAATTGTCCTATTAAGTACACATACACTTGTAGTCTGGAGAGCATTTCCTATTTGGATGTGAATATCACACTGCAGGATGGTATACTTACCACTTCCATTTATTCTAAACCCACAGATAGAAATACGTTACTATCTTTTAAGAGCCATCACCCAGCTGCGATGAAAAAAGAGTTTACCTTTTTCGCAGCTGTTACGAGTTAAAAGGATTACAAGTGATGATCAGGTGGTAACTAGAGATCTTGAGAGAATGTCGGATAAATTTGTGGAACGTGGGTATCTGATAATGTACTCTCTGAGGCTAGGAGAAAGGTGGATTTAATGCCTAGAGAAGTTTTGTTGAATCAAACAGATAGGAAACAGACATCTGACAAATTGCATTGGGTGAGGAGATTTAATACCTCACATAGCTCTGTGGAGAGAGCAGTGAGGACCCTGTGGCCTATAATGCAGAGTGACAAAGATTCTAAAGTTTTTAGACCTTTGCAGGTGATGTCTTGTCTGAAGAGGGGAAAGAATATTCGAGACTGGGTAGTGCACCCAGATATTACGGAACAGATGCATTATGACCCTCGAGTGCAAATTAAAAGTGGGGGCTGTTATAAATGTTCTGGGTGTACGACATGCAGTTATATGGTTGCCAGCAAATATTTTTACCATCCACATAGTGGTAAGAGATACTTAATTAGGACAGTAGTTACGTGTACTACAAGCTTTGTAGTCTATATGATCAAGTGCCCATGTGGCCTATGTTATATAGGCAAAACCATACGTACTTTTAGAGAACGGATGACCCTTCATAGGTCGTCGATTAGAGCCGCTTTGATGGGGAAGCCTTCAGAGCAACCTGTGGCGAGACATTTTGTTGAGAATAATCACCCTCTATCCAGCCTGAGGTATCTTATTATTGACCATGTGCCGGAGAGCCCAAGAGGGGGGGAACGGCACAAAAGGTTGTTACAGATTGAGACCAAATGGATACAGGTTTTGGATACTGTTAAACCTAGGGGTCTCAATGACCATCTCTCTTATAATATGTATTGGTAACTTATGGGGATGTAGGTTTTTGATCTATCTATAAATTATCGTACTTGGTAGAGACACCTTCATAACCATTGATATGGGATTTGTGGCTGCATTAATTTTACCTAGAATTATACTTGCATTTTTTGATGCTTCTTTATTATTATTATTGTTTATGCACTAGCACTTTGTTGGATGTGGTTTTTATGTATTTGTTTATTGTTTGTGGGTATGTGGCGGTATTGTACATGTCTGTGCAGTCAAACGGGATGCCATGGATACCAGACGTATTTGCTGGTTTATGAGGATAAGCATTGTGTTGCTAAGACAACTACCACGGCGGCTGGCGAGCTCCGTGAGAGGGAAGCGGCACAGTTTAATGAAAGCGATCATGATTGACGGGTGCCATTACAGGTACGACGTCATCACTATCAGCCGCTAGTTTGTTTGATGGGTTGCTATGACAACCGGGCGCGCTATGATTCACGTGCTGAGACTTCCGGTAAAGGGATTTACCACATTGATTACACGCCTGAGATTTGAAATTGGCGCGCTCGTTTGGCTGCATGGAGGGGTATATAAGGTATGTGTATGTCATATGTTAATTGTTATGTGTATCCTGATGATGGGTTGAAATAAACCCGAAACGTTGATTAAGAGGACGTTGTCCAGTATTTTCTTGTGAGACCAGTGAGTGCCGTTTTCTGGGTGAACCTGCATGCTTTCTGTCGACGCAGCACCTTGGCAAGCTTTACGTATGGGACAGACGTGAGTGCC